>NC_081861.1:57169914-57469914 GCF_963259705.1 Myotis daubentonii
AATAAACAGTTTCTCTCTCTCTCTCTCTCTCTCTCTCTCTCTCTCTCTCTCTCTCTCTCATCCCTTTTACAACAGTGCCTTTAGCATTTCTTGCAGTGCTGCTTTGGTGGTAATGTACTTTTTGTCTGAGAAGCTCTATTTCACCTATAATCCTATATAATAAAAGCCCAGCGACTGAATCGGCAGAATGACCAGAAACCAGAATGACTGCGGCCCCTCGCCCAGGCCAGCCCCGCCCCCCAGCAGGGACCCCCATCCCAATCGGGGGCGTGGCCCCTCACCCTGGCTGGACACACCCCCCAGTGGGGACCCCCAATCTGATCGAGGGCGTGGCCAGCCTGAAAACTGCCCATGGCCCCTCACCCAGGCCAACCCTGCCCTCCAGTGGGGACCCCCATGCTGATCTGGGGCCCCAATCAAGGCAGGCCAGCAGGCCCCACCCATGCACCAGGCCTCTATCCTATATAATAAAAGGGTAATATGCAAATTGACCCTAATGGCAGGACAATCAGAATGACCGCTGGACCAGTCACTATGAGGTGCACTGACTGCCTCTTGGTTCCTCTACCTGGCCAGCAGGTTCTGATTGCCTGATGGTGAACAGGGAACTGGAGGTGGGTGGTGGGGGATGCAGGCGGTGCCAGGCCAAGGCCCCTTCCCCGCCAGCCGCCCCACACACAGAGGGCAACCAACGGCGGGGGCAGGGGCAGGACTGGTGAGCGGGTGGGAACAGGTGACCTCTAGGTCCCTTTCCCTGACCATCAGGCACCGATCACCCAATGGCGAACAGGGAACCAGGGGTGGGTGTTGGCGGGGGGCGGGGCCGGGTGCAGGCAACCAGGGAAGATAGCCCTGATCACAGGCTAGGCCTAGGGACCATACCCACACATGAATTTCATGCGCCGGGTCTCTAGTTTTAAATGAGAGCCTTGCTGAATAGAGTAGTCTTGGATTCAGTCCCTTGATTTCCATTACTTTGTATACTTCATGCCAGTCCCTTCTGGCCTGCTGTGTTTCTATTGAGAAATCAGCTGACAGTTTAATGGAAGCTCCCTTGTAAGTAACTTTCTGCCTGTCTTTTGCAGCCTTTAAGATTCTTTCTTTGTCATTAACATTTGCCATTTTAATTATGATGTATCTAAGTGGCAGTCTCTGGGGATTCATTTTGATTGGAACTCTCTGTGTTTCCTAAACGTTTGTAACTTTTTCCTTCATCAGCTCAGTGAAGTTTTCTGTCTTTATTTCTTCAAACAGGTTCTCTAGTCTTTGCTCACATTCTTCTCCTTCTGGCACCTTGATGATGTGGATATTATTACATTTCATGTTTTTCCAGAGCTCCCTTAAACTATCCTCCTGCTTTTTCCTACCTGCTACTCTGAATGGGTGTTTTTTTCTACCTTGTCTTATAATTCACTGATTCAGTCCCCAGCTTCTTCTAATCTACTTTTGATTTCTTCCAGGTTATTCTTTATTTCAGTTATGTCATTCTTCATTTCTGATTGGGTCTTATTCATAATTTCTATATTTTTTCATGCAGGTGTAGTTGTCACTAAGTTCCTTTTAGTTCTCACTAAGTTTTTTGAGCATCCTTATAACCATTACTTTGAAATCTATCTCTGATAAATTACTTGCCTGCATTTCATTTAGCTCCTTTTCAGGTGATTCCTCCTTTTTTTTCATTTGAGAGTTGTTTCTTTGTCTCCCCATTTTAGCTGTCTCTTTGTGTTTGCTTCTAAGTATTAGATTTACCTACTATGCCCCCCAGTTTTCATGGGGGTAGACTTATGTAGAAAGTATCTTGTGAAACCTAGTGGTGGACCTCTTTGATCTTCTGAACTGGATACTCTAGGAATGTCTCTTATATGGGCTATTTGAACTCTTCTATTGTACTTGGGTCTTGATTACTGATGCCCCATTTGAGAGTGGGGTCTCCCCTCAGGATTGCTGAATTTAAGGCTCAACCCCAACCATGTTGTGCCAGCTGTTATACAGGTGTCTGACTTTTGGCAGTGGGGCCACAGAGCCTGGCCTGATGTGGAGGTCAAGAGTGAGACTGGGTGCTGGTGGTGAGGTGGGCCCACTGGGTCATGGCAGCATGGCCAGGAATGCTGGTTAATTGCAGCAGGAGCCAAGTTTGCTGAGTTGTGGTGATGGGGCCAGGTGTTTGGGGGCACCAGGTTGTGGCAGCAGGGCCAAGGGCACTGAGTCACAGTGGTGTTGTTGGGCATGTGGGGCTGCGGCTTTGGGGTTCTGGGTCACAGCCACTCTCCACAACCTCTTTCCAAGTAGGACCCTGTAGATCCTCCAAAATGGCATGCTCTCCAATCCCAAGTCGGGAGAAGCACCCAGCCAGTGCCTTATATTTTTAAAAGAGCAGCTGCTTGCTGGAAGGTGCCTATCCAGAGGAGGTGTGGGAAATGTATACAAAAATAATAATTGTTTAATAAAGATTTTTCAGTAGCCTCAAGATTGGACTCAGATCAGTTAGGATCAACAAACTGGGAACAAAGAGATTTAGAGATTTTGAGGTCTTCCATGAACCCTTTATGGTGCCCAGATGTCTATGGTTGTCAATCACCTATTGCCTCTCCCATTTTCCCTTCCCTTCCCTTGACATAAAAGAAGACTAAACTTGGTGTTTGCTTAGGATAGATTTGAGGACCTGCTAGCCCTTCCATATTCTCAATTTGGGCCTTCTTGATCAATAAACTTTTCCTTACTCCAAAATCTGATATTGTTGAGTTTTGATTCTTTTGAAGCATATGGCACATGCTTCAAAATTGACATGCTTATATAGATTTCCTACAGCTTTTTACCTAAGTGTTCATATCATCTGCAAATAGGGACAGTGTTTCTTATAAAGAAAAACACACAAAAAAGAGTCTTGTCACAGTACCCAAGGGCAAGGGCAAAGCCCCTAGTGTCTTCATAAACTAAAAGAAGCTGAAAATTCTGTGAGACTTTCACATATGGTTCTTTTTCTCTTTTTCTCAATTTTGGAAATTTCCCACATTAATCCCAATAAGTTATGTATAGCTTCATATAAACTACCTGTTCAGATCCTTTCTGACAAGGAGATATGAGAAGGATTACACGGCCTAGGAATTGTATTTAGAAGGCAGCGGGACATGCTATATCATATGCCTAAGGACATTATGGAGAACAATATAAACTGTGAGTAGTTTCTGACCATTAGGACCAACATTTCCAAGTGAATGACATAGTCTGGTCCAACAGTAAATCAGTCAGGAAGACCAATTTCTGTAGAAAGCTTAGACAAGAGCAGAACCACCGGGGATGTGCCTCTTAGGCACTCACACCAACCAGCAGGGTAATTATTTAAGAAAAGCAATAACAAGTTTTGGCGAGGATGTGGGGCATTGTAACTTTCATACATTGCTGATGGGAATATATAACCATGCAGTCACTATGGAAAATAATTTGGCAGTCCATCCAAAAGTTATACATAGTACATAACTTATAGGATGCTATAATAAAATAATTTTTCTTTCTGTTATTCATGCAAACTTACCTTTTGGCATTAGTTCTTCTCCTGTCCCTTGGATGATATCAAGTATATGTCACATGACTTTCTTTCTTGCTTTTGTAAGTAAAAAACCCTACCATCAGTTCTAGTCAAAGAAGTTTCCATTCAATGAGAGCAGACAGGAAGTAAGAAAAAAAAATAAAGTCTTATATAACTGGTACTGTTATGGCCATATAGTATTGGCACTTTCCAGGCTGGAAAGTGTGAAAAATAATATAAATGGAGCCACATTAAAATAGAGTAAAAGCCTCCATCCCAGAACTGCCTTGCATGTCTTACTCATCAAGCTTTTGGGATGTTTAAACCTGGCAAAGTAACCTTTGGACTGGGCCTAAAGCAGCATTATATTCCAAACAACTCTTTGCAAAGCTAACAGGAAATCATATATTCCAACTACCAACTGAAAATTAAGAACATTCTTTAAAATTAGTATCATTATGTTAGCTTATTTGTACCTATAGACATTCCTTTCTTAGCTTAACACCCATAGCATTCTTTCCTTCTATTCATGTAATTATTACCCTTTCCTTCTTCATAAATATCCCTTGCCTTGCATCCTAATTGGAATACTATTTGAGTTTCTGCCTGAATATTTGCTTCCAGAATACCTATTCATTTGAATCTCAAATAAATGTTTGTTGACTCTTACTTTGATTGTGTGTGTGTTTTTAGATATTTAAAAACAAAAGGTATTTATAGTTGACTCCTCCTCTTGTGTGGTTCCTTTGTGGGTTCTGTAGGGAGTCACCCCTTGTTCACAAACTCTCACCTGCTGTTCTCTTGAAATGGGTAAATACATACCCCTGGTCTACTCACTTTTGACTTCTTTTTTTAAATATTTAGACTTTCAATAGTATATCTCCAGGTTGTTTCTGATGAAGTTTCCTTGCTCCTCCAAAAGACTATCACGACCTAGATCAATGACATTCCCAAACTAGTTCTATCTCCTGCATGGCTCATGTTATGTCTATGGAACTGTTCACATATTCTTTGTTTAATTTAACTCCCAAATTCAAGAAGTCCAGTCTCTCTTCAAATTTTCTTCACTCTGATGTCAATGTAGGCCAGTTAATCTCTTGTCTTTTAGATTTCAGAAATGAATTAAATACCTACTGTATTACCAAATTCCAGAGGTTCTGATTAGAACCATTAAGGCCTTTTTGCCTTGGGCTTTAGGTGACAGAGAAGGTTGAAGCATTCGTGAAATGCCAAAAGTTCTCATTAGAATTCCCCTTCCAATCTCCAACAATCTTCTTGGCCTCTCAAATGTCTTTTATAGTCTGGGAATGGGTGGTCTTCTAAGGGGATCCAAGTTAGTACTCATCTAAGTCCTTTGCAAGACCCATTTCCATCACCTTGCTCTACACTTTGGAATTTAGAAGTCATTGGCACCTATTGCTATTGAGATGACCTCAACCCAAAATGAAACTGAAATAGGTAATGTTTTATTTCCTAATATAACAATATACATATTTAAAAGTTTGTAATTCATGTGGTATATGAGTTATCTATTTGATTTTCTTAAATGCAGTGTCCTTTTACCCCACCACCACCCCTAGCCCTGGAATGCTGATATTTTATTCTAGTTATAGATTTAGAGAAAATGAATGTATCTGTGGGGCAATGGGAAGAGAATGAAGACAACTGGTCTACCTTGCAGGGTCCCTTCATGCAGTTTGTTACAGATCTTCAAACAAGACAAGAACACTCTCACCAATACAGGAAAGAGGAGTTAATTTGGCTGGTAAGGAAGATCCAGTAAGAGTCAAAAGCTGGGGCACTGTGAGTGAGAGTTCCATATTTCCCCTTCCCTCTTTTGGCCTCCTCATCCTCCTAGATCCTTGTACTGCTAATTCTGTGAGGTCCAGGTCTCATCACATGGCACCTGAGACCATGCTATCTAGACGTGATTGCTTCCATCACTGTCACTGATGCATAATACATAGGGTCTCCACCTTTCTTGTGGTCCTTAACAAAGGATGGCCTATCCCTTACCCCTTTCAAGTGTGTATGTGTGATGGGTAGAGGAGGATGGTAGCTATATACTCAGGAAGTCAGGTACCAGGATAACAGTCAGGTGCCTACTCTCATTCTGCTTCAGGGATTTCTGTTCATATTTAAATTCTGCATCTCTAGAAATCTTGGAGGCTCAGAAAAAGCTATTTTCTGATTGGATCACAAATTTGGTAGCAGAGATTTTATTGACTCCTCCTCTGCGTATTCTGCTTACATGTAGTCAGAGGCAACCCTAACATCACCTTAATGGGGTTATTGACAGAGAACATCCAACTGGGTATGAAGGTGGTGAACTATTTGTGATCAAGTGCTGTTTTCTGAGCAACATATAAGCTCTATTTACCTTTGAACTTAAGCACAGCATATTTTGTGTTTTTAATCTGGTAGTATAATCAAATAGTTGTAATGTAATAGAATTTAAAAGCTATTTTTGTTCCTTTCCCTCATCTCTTCCTTTCCCAAACAATTCAGTACTGACACCATTATATGGGAAAAAACAAGATAGGTGTTTTTGCCAAAGGAGAGAAAAGAGTCGTGTTGGCTTGAGCAGGGTGAGAAAGGCATCAATCCTGGGAGGGTGGCTCATCATAGAGAATCAATGCCTAAGAATTGTGAGGAGGGCTTTCCAGGTAGGAGACACCTAGGTCATGGAAACTGGGGTTCTATTTGGTTGAAGAGAGTGCCCACATGGAGACAGTGTGTGGCAGACTACATCAGGATTTCAGGGTCTGAGCATGGTAGAAATATGTTCATGCAGAGGCTGCTAGCAATCTGAAGAGGGCACTTTTATGGCTTTCAACAGATATATAGATATAGATATAAATAGATATAGATATCCTATCTAATAAAAGAGAAACATGGTAATTAGCGTACGACCGCTACCCTTCCCATTGGCTAATCAGGGTGATATGCAAATTAACTGCCAGCCAAGATGGCAGCCGGCAGCCAGGCAGCTTGAAGCTAACATTGAGACTTGCTTCCTTCAGTGACGGAGGACTCCAACGTTCCCCGCCTGCCACTGCAGGCCTCTGAGCTGCAACTCTAAGCAACTATGTTACAAATATAGAAGAAGCTAAACAAAACCCCAGAAACCTGCTTTAGTCCGCCAGGCTTCAGCCAGCAGGATCGCAACATTGTTTCAAATACAGAAGGTAAACAAAGGCCAGAAACCTGCTTTCAGCAGTGGAGGCCTAAGAGCTGGAGCCAAGCCTCAAAGCTAAAGTTGGCCCAGAATAAAAAAAGAAAAAAAGGAAAAAAAGGAGCGGTTGGGAGCTTCAGTCACCCGCCAGCCTGAAAACAGCCCTCAGCCCCTCACCCAGACTGGCCAGGCACCCCAGTGGGGACCGCCACCCTGAAGGGTGTGTGACCAGCTGCAAACAGCCATCATCCCCTCACCCAGGCTGGCCAGGCACCCCAGTGGGGACCCCCACCCTGATCCAGGACACCCTTCAGGGCAAACCAGCCGGCCCCCACCCGTGCACCAGGCCTCTATCCTACATAGTAAAAGGGTAATATGCCTCCCAGCACCGGGATTAGCGGAGCTGAGAGGCCTCCCGGCACCGGGATCAGTGTGACAGGGGGCAGCGCCCAAACCCCCTGACCAACCTGTGGCTCTGTGTGTGACAGGGGGCGGGGCCACAACCTCCCTATCGGCCCTGCTCTGTTCGTGACAGGGGAAGGCGCCCCAACCCCCTGATCAGCCCTGCTCTGTGCCTGATAGGGGGGAACTCCCCAACCCCCTGATCACCCTGCGGCTCTGTGTGACAGGGTTTGGCGCCCCAACCCCCTGATCAACCCTGCTCTGTGTGTGACAGGGGGCAGCGCCCCAACCCCCTGATCGGCCCTGCTCTGTGTGTGATGGGGTAGAGCCATAACCTCCCCATTGGCCCTGCCCTGAGTGTGAGAGTGGCGGCGCCCCAACCCCCTGATCAGCCCTGCTCTGTGGGTGATAGAGGGTGGTGCCCCAACCCCCACCCCATGGGCCCTGCTCTGTGTGTGACAGGGTAGAGCCATAACTTCCCCATCGGCCCTGCCCTGAGTGTGAGAGTGGCGGCGCCCCAACCCCCTGATCGGCCCTGCTCTGTGGGTGATAGAGGATGGCACCCCAACCCCCTGATCTGCCTTCTCTGTGTGTGACAGGGTGTGGTGCCCCAACTCCCCTATGGGCCCTACTCTGTGAGTGACAGGGGGGAGCTCCTCAACCACCTGATGGGCCCTGCTCTGTGCATGACAGGGGGCAGCGCCCCAACCCCCTGATGGGCCCTGCTCTGTGCGTGACAGGAGGCGGTGCCCCAACCCCCCAATCGGCTCTACCCTGAGCGTGACTGGGGGTGGCATCGCAACCTCCTGATCTGCCCTGCTCTGTGCATGACAGTGGGCGGCGCCCCAACTCCCCAATCAGCCCTGCTCTGAGCCCGACCAGGGGCTGCACCTAGGGATTGGGCCTGCCCTCTGCCACCTGGGAGCAGGCCTAAGCCAGCAGGTCGTTATCTCCTGAGGGGTCCCAGACTGCGAGAGGGCACAGGCCAGACTGAGGGACCCCCCTCAGTGCACAAATTTTTGTGCACTGGGCCTCTAGTAGATATATAAGTATACAAATATAGATGTAGAGGAGATCCAAGATGGCAGAGTAAATTGAAGCTGCACTCCATACTCCCATGAACACATCAAAATTACAACTAAATTATAGAACAATCAATCCAGATAACCATCTTAAAATTAGCTGAACTTCTCAGCCAGGACTCACCGAGGTCCATTTCAGAAGTAAGGTGGAACAGAAAGCAAATGATGAACTGAAAGAGCCAACAGACCCAATCTCAACTAAGAGAAAGGACAAACTGAATTATACTATTTGCACCTTTATTTTTTTCTGATCATAAAAGCTCAACATGCTAATTGGAAAAGTTAAAACTAGAAATAGAAAGATTGCCGAAACCGGTTTGGCTCAGTGGATAGAGCGTCGGCCTGCGGACTGAAAGGTCCCAGGTTCGATTCCGGTCAAGGGCATGTACCTGGGTTGCGGGCACATCCCCAGTAGGAGATGTGCAGGAGGCAGCTGATCGATGTTTCTCTCTCATCGATGTTTCTGACTCTCTATCTCTCTCCCTTCCTCTCTGTAAAAAAATCAATAAAATTTAAAAAAAAAGAAAGATAAAGATGATGTTAGAAATTTTCATGAAAACATCTTCTACAAATATTCACTTGAAAGAAGTGGTTTATGTAAGGTCACATACTGTAAGGAGAATAGCCCAGATTGGAATCCAAGTTTATCTGAATCTAAGGCCATATCCCTAACCACATTGCTTTCCTAAACCTAAGAATTTGAATTTCATCTTCATCTGATTACCCAACCAGTCCTTTAGGATGTCAGAAAAAGTGGTAATGATTCCTCAGATGACAGACCTAAAGAACAAGGGTCATAATGGCATTGTTTCTTCCACCATAAATGCTTTCAAAAGCACCTTCATACCAATTCATAGCTTGACAGCACTGGTCCCCAAATCATGGGCTGGACTTCCAGTGCCTAGGGGTGTTCACACAGGTAGTGACACCATTTTTTCCCTGAATTGAAGGACCACATGGTTTTGCAAGCTCCCTTTACCTGGGGTCTCCTGTGCCGCTGGGCCTGGGCTGATGCGGACATCACAAGTACTGCACCAGGCACACACACAGTTCAAGTCACCACAGAACCATCCAAACAGACACCCAAGGCCTTCTGGGAGGTGGGTAGGGGAGCAATGGGTGAGGTCTTGTTGAAAGTCCATCCCCATGGGGGGGGGAGGGGGCACTTCACTGTACTCTGAGGAAGGGCCAGCCCCTTCTGCTTCAGTCCCAAGTTACCTGGTCAGACCCAGGTCAGACATCGTCTTGCTCAAAAATGGTCACAACCGATGTTCCCAGTTAGAAATCCTAGGGGCTTTATCTCCTCCCCTACAAAGTTCTCTGAAAGAGAAACAGAAGGAGGGAAAGGCAAAGTGCTCTGCCTTCAGATGGGGCCAGTCATGGTCCTCCAGGTAAGTACTAGTATGTCCAGGACTGCCTGGCCATCAGCTTAGGAGGGTCTGGTGCCTGCCGCAGGCTGGAGCAGAGAAGCCAAAGCCAGACAACCTGGAGATGAGTGTGGTTGGGGTGGGTCCTTCTACATCCTCAGAGCACCAGGGGGGCGGATTCATCCTGTCTGTAAAACTGCCGCAGTGAGCTCCTCATCTCACCCCAGCTGGAATCTGCATCCACCAGCATCCACCAGGCTGCCATAACCTTGCAGACTGCTCTGGAGACATGAAGACCCTCCCAGATGGCATCACACTGTGGGGTACAAGGGGGGTACAAGGCTGGCTCACTGTTTTGTGAGCTGATCACAAAAAAGAGAATTTGGATATATTTTACTGACATTAGGAAAAGTTAATCATGGCCAAACATGGTATACTGACCAAAAAAAGCGTTTTGTGTTACATTCTTTCCTTTGGCTTTTTATCTTGTCTTTCTTTGTTAAAGGGAATCTTAAACTTTATGTATAAGTCAATCAATCAATCAATCAATCTTTTCTTTTAAAAGTTCATACTTAAAAATAAATGCTGCTATAGAATTCTACTTCCTGAACTTCAATAAACATTCACTATTTCTTTCTTCAAATTATTTTATAGTTTGGATTTGTAATAATAGAAAGCATGCAGTATATACCAGTTGTCCTCATGCTTCAGCATGTATTATAATCACTTGGAGGAACTTGTGAACTGTTATTTCTACAGTCCACCTTTAGTCAGTGAGTAGGACCCAGAAATCAGTATTTTAAAGATGTTCCCCAGGCAAGTCTGATGAAGATGATTATGCAAGACTTTGATAAAACATTAGGAGTGCAATTCATTCCATTGTTTCTTTTTGGAATTGCTTGTCATAATACTTGAGAAAGAAAAATGATTTGTGTACGAGTAAGATTATTGAGTCAATAGCAGAGTTTGGACAAACCTACTATTTCCCTGTTAATAATCAATCAAGAAATCAATTAAAGCCCTGGTTGGAACATCACCGCATGCACCAAAGGGTCATAGGTTCGATTCCCAGTAAGGGCACATACCCAGGTTGAAGGTTTGACTCATGGTCTGGGCACGTTCGAGAGGCAGCTGCAACTGATCAGTTTCTCTCTCACATTGATCTCTCTCTCTCTCCCTTCTTTCCTCTCTAAAGTCTATTGGCTTTAAAAATAAAAAACAAACATATCTTGCTTGACCAGCATGGCTCAGTGGTTGAGCGTTGACCTATGAACCAGGAGGTCACGATTCAATTCCTGGTCGGGGCACATGACTAGGCTACAGGTTTGATCCTCTGTGGGGCATGCAGGAGGCAGCCCATCAGTGATTCTCTTTCATCATTGATGTTTCTCTCTCTCTCTCTCTCTCTCTCTCTCTCTCTCTCTCTCTCTCCCTTCCTCTCTGAAATCAATAAAAACATATATTTTTTTAAAAAAACCCACATATCTTCAGATTAGTATTTCTAGTTTCTTGGGATATTCCTAGAAGGGGAATTACTGGATCAAATGGGAGTTTCATTTTTAGTTTTTTGAGGAAACTCCATACTGTTATCCACAGTGGCTGCACCAGTCTGCATTCCCACCAGCAGTGCATGAGGGTTCCTTTCTCCCTGCATCCTGGCTAGCACTTGTCATTTGTTGATTTGTTGATGATAGCCATTCTGACAGGTGTGAGATGGTACCGCATTGTCATTTTGATTTGCATCTCTTAGATGATTAGTGACTTTGAACATGTTTTCATATGTCTCTTGGCCTTCCTTATGTCTTCTTTCAAAAAGTATCTACTTAGGTCCGTTGCCCATTTTTTGATTGGATTGTTTATCTTCCTTTTGTTAAGTTGTATGAGTTCCCTGTAAATGTTGGAGATTAAACCCTTATCAGTGATAACATTGGCAAATATGTTCTCCCATGCAGTGGACTTTCTTGTTGTTATGTTGATGGTTTCTTTTGCTGTGCAGAAGCTTTTTATTTTGATGTAGTCCCATTTGTTTATTTTCTCTTTAGTTTCCATTGCCCTAGGAGCTGTATCGGTGAAGATATTGCTTCGGTATATGTCTGAGATTTTGCTGCCTGTGGATTCCTCTAAGATTTTTATGGTTTCCCGCACCCCTATGTTCATAGCAGCATAATTTATCATAGCTAAGATTTGGAAACAGCCTAAGTGCCTATCAGGAGATGAGTGGATTAAAAACTGTGGTACAGCTACACAATGGAATACTATGCTTCAGTAAAAATGAAGGAACTCTTACCATTTGCAACAGCATGGATGGAACTGGAGAGCATTATGCTAAGCAAAATAAGTCAGTCAGAGAAAGATAAATATCACATGATCTCACTCATTTGTGGAATATAATGGACAACATCAACTGATGAATAAAAACAGATCCAGAGACAAAGAAGCATCGATCAGACTGTCAAACCTCAGAGGGAAGGTAGGGGAATGCGGGGTAAGGGGAAGAGATCAATCAAAGGACTTTTATGCATGCCTATAAGCATAACCAATGGAAACAGACAACAGGGGGAGTGAGGGCATGAGTGGGGGGGGCGGGTAATGGGGGCATAAGGACACATATGTAATACCTTAATCAATAAAGAAAAAAAACATATCTTCAGGTGAGGCTTTAAAAAGAAATCAATGCCCTAGCCAGTTTGGCTCAGTGGAGAGAGCATCAGCCTGCTGACTGAAGGGTCCCAGGTTCAATTCTGGTCAAGGGCACATGCCTGGATTGCAGACTCGATCCCCAGTAGGAGGCATGCAGGAGGCAGCCGATCAGTGATTCTCATCATTGATGTTTCTGTCTCTCTCTCCCTCTCCCTTCCTCTCTGAAATCAATAAAGAAATATATTTTTAAAAAGAGACATAATGCCGAAACCGGTTTGGCTCAGTGGATAGAGCGTCGGCCTGAGGACTGAAAGGTCCCAGGTTTGATTCCGGTCAAGGGCATGCACCTGGGTTGCGGGCACATCCCCAGTAGGAGATGTGCAAGAGGCAGCTAATCGATGTTTCTCTCTCATTGATGTTTCTAACTCTCTATCTCTCTCCCTTCCTCTCTGTAAAAAATCAATAAAATATATTAAAAAAATAAAAAAATAAAAAGAGACATAATAACACATGCAAGAGGAGGGTCTTGTTTGGGTCCTGATGTAAACAAAGTATGAGACAGGAAAATCTGAACTTTGGATCTTTAAAAAAAAAATCAATATTAAAACATAATGTGGCAGTCATGTGGGAATATCAGAAGATGTCATTGTTTGATCTGTAAGGGAAATATAATTTCTAACATTTACATAGTAACCTTTTGACTTCAAGTGCATTTATAAAGTTCTTACTGCCTTTGCAAGTTTTTTTCACATTTTATTTGAGGATGGGATGGGGTAAAGGAGACTTTTCCCTTATATCTCTTTCCTATATTGCTCTGTGCAATTTATTCTGAACTAGGAAGGCAAGCCCACCAGGAGCCTTCAGGATCAGATAATTTCACATAATTTTCACAAAAATCTTAGTCCTTAGATCTAGGGCAGCAACTCTGACTACAGCATATTTCACTTAACCTTGTACCTGTTCCAACACTCAAAATGGACTCATCATGTCTGACTCCTATGGAGAGGAGGGATTGTGGCACTGAAAAACCAAAAGGGGCTGTTTTGCTAACAACAAATATTCCTAGGGCAATCCCCACCTGTGTTAAGTGTCATTATAAAGGAGACTGAGGCTTCAGAAAACAGAGTGGGGAGTTCAACTCACTGGGGACTCCAGGTAACTCAGTGGGGATTTGGCACTCAGCTCCAGTGCCCCATCGGCAGTGGGGCCAGCAGAGAGCCAAGGACCCAGCAGACTTGGCAGGACCCAAGGGAGACAGGGGTGGGGCTCACCAGCACAGGACTGGCATGGAAACTCCTACCTCCCTGCCTGTTGGACTTGTTCTGGGTCAGGGGTTGAGTCATGCCAGGGCCCTCCCTCAAATTACTATGTTCTGTGGTGGGTTGAGCCCACCAAGCACAACCCCTTTCTTCTCCACAGCTGCCCTCTGAGGCAAATGTTTTCCCCATGAAAAGACCAGGTCTTAAGCAAGTGTGTCTGTAATAATTGCCATTTTATTCCTCTGGCTAAGAGATCCAGAGGTGATTTGAGGTTTACATTTTAATAGTTATTTCATCAAGAGTTTAGGTGCCCCCATTGCCCTTATAAGCTGATTGCAAATTATTTCATTACTTATTAAAAAAATTTTAATTCTGTCTGTGACACAAGTTCATTAAAAAATACATATAAGCAAAAAGAAAACTCACTCCACACAGAAATAAGCACAGCTAATTTTTTGATGTATGTATGTATGTATGTATACACACATGCACACACACACACAATTTGGAATTTTTATTGTACATATGTGAGCTGATACTAAATATACTTTGCAGCTTATGTTACTTTACAATATGAAATGAACATATTTTCATGCATTTGTGTGAAACTTCCCAATTGAAAAATAGACCTGGAGAATAGGTCAAAATACAAAATCCAGTAAGATGCTGGTTAACAAGGAAACTATATAAACAAAATTCTACCAGATGATTAAAAGTAAAACGAAGGTAAAAAGATACATCAGAATATGCTAATAGAAAGCAGGGGCCAGATTTTACTATCAGATTTAAAAAAAAGAATTCAAGGCCTAAAGCACACAGGATAAGGTCGTCTGCGTGAATGTCTTTGCTTCCAATGCATCATCACAAACTTGTTTCTTACTCTTCTTATTTCTTCCCTAAGCCTTTCCATCTCATCTACTCCTCTTAGCATTTCTTCAGGGTCCAAATGCCTAACGGGAGTGTCCTCTTTGAATGCCTGCACAGGTTGAGTCAGCCCGCTTCTAAGGTTTCCTTCTGCCTCCAGCCTGACACCTTCTTGGGAAGGCGGAGGATTTCCTTCTGCCTCCCTTGGTACATCTTCTGAAGGGTGGTCTTCTTCAGCCTTTGGCATGTTCTGTGGTTTTCCTTCATTTTCTTCACAAGACTGTTGCATGTTGAGTATTTTTTTATTATTTCCTTTTTGGATAAATTAATCCTAGAAAACAAGGAAACAAACAACTAGATGCCAGGCAAACAGACCAGCAGCCAGAGTATGGATTCCCAGAGCAGAGACTGGCCTTTTTTTCATTCAGATTCCGAATTGTCAGTTTTCCAACTAGAGAAGGCTAGCTTCTTAGGCTCAGAACTCCCCTGACTCCACCCCTTCCTCCACTTCCCTTCCCTCTCCCTCTCCCCCTCCTAACTCCATCTTCTTTCCTCCAGCTCCAGCCCACCATTTCCCAGCAGGCCCTGCTACAGGCCCAGAAATGCAGGCTGCGCGGAAGCATTTAACTCCTCCCTCACCACTGGTCTCCAACACTCCCGCCTTTCGGGCTATTCCAAACCATCCCAACCTCCAGCCTCTCACCTGGGACCCGCTGGTCCAGACTCTGGCCTCCCTTCCCCCTTCCATGCCTCTCCAACCTTAGCCCCTCCCCCGCCTCATTTCCGCTGCAGGCTCTGCAAAGGCCTCCAGGCTTAATCCGGATGGGGAGAGGCTGCTCTGGCGACAGTGAGATGTGCTTTGGTGTCATCCACACTCCCACCCCCACCACAAGGGATCTGAGGCCATTGCACCTTTACACTGACCTGCAGGGAGCCAGCGGATTTTTCTCCTTCTTCCCTCACTCGATTTGTGTCGCGCTCAAAACGCCAAAAGTCCTGCAGACCGACAGGAGTGCTTGGTGAGCAGACCAGTACCCGAATCACGGGTCCCCTTCACGATTCTAGGCCTTGTTCGTCTAAAGTTTCCCCATATCTTCATCCTCTCTCTCCTTTTCAGGCAACCCCGCCCTCCCTTCCCGGTGCCCACCGGTTCCCTGCAAGCAGGGAGTGGGAGACGCAAGTTATTTCCAAATTGTTTCTATGTCTCTCTCGAGCGCGACCCTTAATTGGCTTCAGTCCTCCCTCTCCACACCCACCTTACTCCCCCGACCAAACAGCCCCGAAAATCCTGAACAAAAATGGGAGTTTGGCGGAACCGTAGTGTTGAGAAAGCAGTGCCGGCCTTGCTTGGCTTCTGTTCTCTGACTCCCAGACTTGAAGGTCCCCAAGGCAGCTCCCACCTTTATACTCACCTGAAAGGATCCGGGGCACTTTTCTTCTCCAGCAATAGGGAGCTGCTCCAGGGAAACAGGCCCCGGACTATAAGGACTTCTGCACACGTCGACTCCTGGTCACGTGAGGGTCGCGCGTCATCAATGAGCTGGAGTCCTCAGTTACCCCTCCCTTTAATACCGCAGCCCGCCCCCTGTATTCCCTCCACTTGATGCTGTCAATCTTTTTTCGTATTTGCCAATGAGAGACAATAAAACTGGTACTGTCGCGCAGTTTCTATTCGCCTTCCTCGGATTACCAGGGAGGATCAGCCTCTTGGGTTTATTGGACCATTTCCCCTTCTTCTTTGGGGAATCATCGCTTTCACCCTCCTACAGCCAAATCGCTCCCCTCCCCTCCTCCCCCAATACCCTACAGTCCACCATTTCCCCTGTAGTCCTATTTAGCATTAAAATGGGCGGAGGTGGTAGACGAGGTGAGGGGGGCGACTAGAAAAGAATCTAGGAGTGAGGATGTGGGATTTTTTTTTTTTACTAGTTTTCTTGAATAAGTGTTTTGTTTAATGTTTTAAACAATCAGCATACTTTTAAAATATTTTTAAAAGAGGTCCTACATAAACAATATTTGACACATTATGGAGGGCAAATTATCAATTTTTAACACTTTGGAAAATAGTTGCAAATGACAGTTTTCACAACATATTGATGTGTTAGAAAATTTTTTTAAATCTAACCGAAACAACACCTTTAAAACTCTCCCAGATTAATCTGTGCAAAGAGGCCCAGTTTTCTCTAGTTAATAAGTTTATGTAAGTAATTCATAACTTTTTCTCTTTCTGGCTGAACTCGAAATATCAAGTGCTAGATGTCGGACATTTTCATTCATGAGTGCTAGGTGGTTCCACTTGGATTTGAAATGGAGGCTTCAGACAGCCTTTCTAGTAGATCCAGTGCCTTGTTAATCAAATGAGTCCATAGAAAAGCCTGCTTTCTGCAGAGTGAGCTTGATTTTGGACCACAAAGAAATATGTTGGAAAATAACTCACACATTCATGAAACACTCAGAGAGTATCCCACTATTTGGTGTGAGGCTTATTAGTAGGTGGAATAGTTTTTCCCCTCAATGGCACTCTTTAGATATTCAGGTATCATTCGCTTTGTTCCATTAAAACTACCAACATCTATAATTGTTATGATCAGAATGTGGAGGGAACATAATTGCTGTAAAAAAAAAAAGTTAAAACAGGAAACTGATATCACCACACCCAGGAATCCACTGGTACTTGGAGGTATGTTGATGCCTGGAATAGCAATCTGGCCAGTGAGGTCATCTTCAGAATCTTGGGAAGGAGGCAGAGAGGGATTTCTTGTTTAGAATGGTCACAGTGGGATATGGCAGCCAACAACAGTCTACCACAGGGAAAGGAAGGGTTTGAAAAAATAAATTTTTTGCTGGCTTAATGTTTTATAACTTATATATAAGCATGAAAAAGTTATTCCACAGTTGAAGGATACATTTTCTATTATTTGAGGAAGAGTTTTTAATGTAAATATAGCCAGTGAATTATAAAGATGTAGTCATTAACTACCATGACAAAATGTTTCTTTTCTTTCAGCTATTACATTTAATAGGGGGCAACTCCAGTCCTTTTTTTTTTTCTTTTTCTTTTTTTCAAAAAGTACTATCATATTGCAAAATTGACTCTTTTTTGGGTGTACAGTTTCATGAAGCTTAACAATATATAGGTTTGTATAACCAACACCACAGTGGGTACACAGTTCAATAACCACTCCCAAAAAAATTCCCTATGCTACCCCTTTGTAGTCATATTTTATCCCTTGTCTGAATTTTGGCAGCTACTGATCTACTCCAAATTCCTATAGTTTTGTCTTTTTCAGAATGACATATAAATAAAATCTACTATATGTCACATTTAGAGACAGGCTTCTTTCATTCAGTGTAATGCCCTCAAACTCATTTAAGTTGTTTCATGTATCAACAATTCATTATTTTCTTTTGCTGAGTAGTATTCTGTTATGAGGATGTTCCCATTTATATATCTACTAGAGGCCCGGCACATGAATTCGTGCACAGGTGGGGTCCAGCTGGCCTGCCCCAATGGGGGCCCATCAGGCCAGGCTGGCGATAGGGAGGCCCTGCCCCTGATTGGGCTGTAGGGGGCTGATTGGGGGCCAGGCTGGTCGGGTGGGGAGGGGAGGGGCTGATCAGGGCCTGGATCAGGCTTGTTGGCATCATAGCCACTGGTCATTCTGCCGTCCGGTTGCTGGGCTTCTATATATGTATAGATTTACCCACAGAAGGATATTTGGGTTATTCCCAGTCTTGAGTAACTATGAAAAGAGCTGCTATAAACATTTGTGTACAGATTTAGGTCCCTTTCTCTGGCCTATCTGCCTTCAGTGCCTCCTTCTCCCCTTCCAACTTACCTTGCATGTTACCATCAAATTAAACTTCACTCTTCCTTATTTTCAACTTGTCACTCTTCTGCCCAAAGGATCTGGATGGCAACCCTACCATACACAAAGTAAACCCTATTTCCTCATCCTGAAATTCAGCATTGATCAGAATTAAGCCTCAGAACACAAGTCCTCCACTTCTCTGCCCCATCCAAAAGGAACTCTCATTCACTGTGTCCCAAGTGTGCCTTCTTCTTTCTCTTTGTCCTTGCAGGACATTTTCTTCCTCCTGACTGCCCTCCTCTTCTTCCTAGGTCCTGGTCCTGTTCATTCTTAGGGTTTCAACCTTCATCACCCAGCTTCTGAAGCCACTCCAGCTGGAAGTTATCTCCCTCCCCTGCTGATGATGCACATAGTGTCTGTCCCACCTCCCCATATTGCCCTTAGCAAATGTTGCCTTCTATACCTTTCCCCTTTCCTGTGTGTTTTTGTGGTAGGTGGCAGGAAGTGGAGAGGGGAGGGTTATCTAACTAGGTAGATAGTCAGATGTGAATTGGGGATGGGGAGTGGAGGTTAGGCTCCAGCTTTCATGATGCTTGAGAAGCTCTTGTAATTTTAAATTGTGCATTACCCAGAAATCTCAGCATTTCAGAAGGAGATGTTTGCCAATTGGCTCACAGAGGAACCTTCTTCCTGATGGCACAAAAATTGGAGCAGAAGTTTAATTGTCCACTCCTCTGCTTATTCTGCTTACATGTAGTCAGAGTAACCCTAACACCATTTTTATGGAGCTATTGATAGAAGATATTGGCCCTGTCTTCTTAAATGTTCACAAGAGATACAAACCTTCACTTTCATCCTTGTCCTGAAAAATTTCAACGCATCAATACAACACTCAACTACCTTTGAAGTTAAGTTAATTACAGTAGTTTTTAAATACTGTGATTGAAGATAATAGCAATATAGTGAGTGAAAACTATTTTTAAAATGGAATGAAAAAGATGCTTGGGTTAATTTTAACAATGAAGACATGACATGCATTCTAAAGGATAGACACTCTGAGCCTCTAACCAGGTGATGTGAAAGGAGGAAAAAGAAGGCAGCATTTTACCATTCAGGAGCACTATATGAGACTTTGATATCCAGAATATTGTTTTCTATATTCCCTTTAGAAGTCACTTCCACAGTCTTGTGTTCTTAGGAGCTATATTCAGCTACTCCTCCTACACATTTTTTAAATTACTGTTTCAAACTCATCCATAGAAGAGCTTGAGGTGAGTATTACTCTCCATCACTTCTCTAGCATGCTCTGTATGGCTTGAAACATCCCTCCCAGCATGACAAAATCTGCTCCAGATCCAAAGGTTTGGCTGCATAGTATGCACTCAAGTGGCCTCTATCTGAGATGATTTGCCCCTTCAGAGTGCAAGCAGACATAGCACATTCCATCACTTTGCTAAACTGAGAGTAGTCCGCTCATGTTCTGATGTGAGTGGTGCACACAGAGACTGGGCTAATTTCTACTCAGATTGTATCTGGTTCAGAAAGTAAGCTCTTCTACCATCCCTTCTATCATGCATTCCCTGACATTTGGAAATTTGGCATGAATAAGTTTTAAACATTCCACAAACTACTCAGATTAGCTATTGGCCACATCCAAACAAATTAACTTAACCTGAAGCACAATTTTTTAAAAATATCTTTTTATTGATTTCAGAGAGGAAGGGAGAGATAGAATCATCAATGATGAGAGTGAATCATTGATTGGCTGCCTCCCAGGCTCATGTCTCTGACCGGAATCGAACCTGGGACCCTCTGATCGGCAGGCTGATGCTATCCACTAAACCAAACCGGCCAGGGCTGAAGCACAAATTCTATACTTCTCATCTCTTCCAAAGAATTCTGCCCTTCTTGAACTCATAACTAAATACTGCACACATTGTGGATTATTGTGGCAGAGGTATCCAGTTATCCAGGGCATAATGCTGATGAATTGCTGTGAACCTGAAATGCTATGTCATAACCATTGCCATTTCAAATGTCCCCATAGTGTCCATGTTGGCCACTGTAATGTGAATCCCTGAATTGGTCTGCTTAGACTTTCAATATGTGACAGTATGCTCAAGATCCACCTCAGCTAGATTCTCAAGATTGCTTTGCTTAAACCTGAGGTCTGCAACTATATAGAGCATCTGCTAGGTTGTCCGGGAAGGCCGGGGGCGAAGGGGAACCACACTTCAACAACAGTACAGCTTAGGCCAGGTAACTTTTTCCTGTGGCAGAAGCACAGCTGTTGGGAAGACTGCTATTGCTGCTGGCTGGATTTGTTTTTTTAATTAAATATATAATGGAAAGGAAACCTTCGCTAACCTCTTGATTCTGCCTTAGTTGCCTATGCTACATTGTCCTTTAGACCCTGAATTTACCCACCTAACACTTCCACTCTCTTGACTGTCTACTGTTTATCCCTCACTTATCTGAAAGTGCCTTAAGGACAAAAACCTAATCTAGTTCTATTTTGTAACCAGTCTAATGTTGAAATATCAAGTTGGTGAAAATAATTTAAATTTCAATTAATATGAGAATAATTACCATGGAAATTGTGCAGATACAAAAAAGAATGAAATAATGCACACCAAGTTATATTTTTGAGTGAAGCAGCAGAACAGTATTTAGAGAATACCATTCTATGCACATAGACATAATACATATATATGTATGAAACTTGTTTATTAAGTAGTTCCAATTTTCTGGTATAAATATGGAGTGCTTTTATTTTTTCCAGTAATTGCTGTCAACTGTTTTCTGTAAAATCTTCCCTTTTTCACTGAATAATGAATTTGTTTAATAACTACTCAGTTTGTTTCCTCAATTATTCAGTCACTTCCACTCATTGAGAGTTTTTTAAAAATATATATTTTATTGATTTTTTACAGAGAGGAAGGGAGAGGAATAGAGAGTTAGGAACATCGATGAGAGAAACACCGATCGGGCTGCCTCCTGTACACCCCCCACTGGGGATGTGCCTGCAACCAAGGTACATGCCCTTGACTGGAATCGAACCTGGGACCCTTCATTCCACAGGCCGACGCTCTATCCACTGAGCCAAACCGGTTAGGGCGGCATCTATTGTTTTGATGACAAATTATCTGCTAATCTTATTGGGTTTCTCTTGTAAATTAGGAGTCATTTTTCTCTTGCTTCTTTCAACATTTCCCCTTGTCTTTTGCTTTAAGCATTTTGCCATGTTGTATTTGTTTGTTGGTCCATTGAATTTCCAGGATAAGTAGATGGACATTTTTCATCACATTTGGGAAGTTTTCAGAAATTATTTCTTTGAGTATTTTCTGCTCCTTTTTCTCTCTTTCCTGTCCTTTTAATATTCCTATTATGTATTTGTTTTTGCAATTAATAGTGTCCCGTATTTTACCCAGACTCTCTTCATTTTTCTTTGTTCTTTTTTCTCTGTGTTCCTCAAAGTACATAAAATCTATGAATCTTAGCACTCACTAATTCTTTTTCCTTCTAGCGCAAGTCCACTGCCGAGCTACTCTCGTAAATTTTTCTCTTTGTATTCCTCAAAATTTCCACTTGTTTCTTCTCTATTGATTTTTTCTATTTGATCTGACATTTTCATCATAACTGCCTTTACTTCTTTAATCACGGTTATTTTTTTAAGTATATTTTTATTGATTTCAGAGAGGAAAGGAGAGGGGGGAGATAGAAACTTCAATGATGAGAGAGAATCATTGATTGGCTGCCTCCTGCATGCCCCCTACTGGGGATCGAGTCCGCAACCTCGCATGTGCCCTTGACCGGAATCAAACCTGGGACCCTTTAGTCCGCAGGCCGATGCTCTATCCACTGAGCAAAACCAGCTAGGGCAATCACAGTTGTTTTTTATTCTTAGAACATATTTATATTGGATACTTTGAAGTTTTTGTTAAATTCAACATCGAGTCACTCTCACAGGCAGTATCTGTTGCCTGCTTTGCTCCTCATGTATGTGTCAGACTTTCTTGTTTCTCTGCATGTCTTGCATTTTTTTCAGACAATATATTTTATTAACTCTGAATACTTGGTGCTCTTCTTCTGTGGCGTATTGTTGTTATTTGCTTATTTGTTTAGTGGCCGCCTGGATTACTTTACTGATGTCTACTTCCTCCCTGCTATGTGAATCCTCTTATGTTGCTCCTCAGAGGGCACAGCATTGGGTATACCCACATTCTCTCTGAGATGACAGAGGATTTGAAAATCCTCTCTTTACCATCTCTTTCCCAGAACACACTTGGCTGTTAAGTTCCACTAATAAGCTGATTGATTGCTCTATTGTTTTTGACAATGCACTGGGGCATAAGTTGCTCCACAGATTCATGGAATTAAATTTGGCTCCTTTTCAAAGATAGTTTATGAGGGGGAAGGAGGGGAATAAACAGGGCAATCATGGAGGATGTGTTCTGGAGAGATACAGGCATTCTCTGATGTTCTGATCAGGTGTTCATTTTCGGCAAGCACTGGGTTTTTTGGGTGGTGTAACCTTTATATGTGTTCATGCCTCTCCTCCAGATATAGTGCTGAGCCTAGCACACATGCCTGCCTCTCCCTTCATAGAGCTTTTTGTTTTTCTGTTTCCTTTCCCAGCTGCATTGGGTTTCCACAACTGCCTTCAGGATATGGGCTTTGCTGTCCTTCTTCCTGCAGATTAAGTCTTTTGCTTACCAGGGGAAATAGGTCTGGCTGGAATTTCAATAGCGACTGCTGCCTCCCACTCCTAACTGGCAAGATTGGGCAAGTTTTCTCAGATTTTCTTTGATCTTCCTTGGGAACACCTATCCAGTTTCTAAAGTAAAGCCTGCAAGAAGAGTGCAAGCCCCTTATGTCTGTGGCCCTGAGGAACTTCAAACTCTCATGCTAGCCTTCACACAGTCTTTAGAAATGCATTAGCAGTTTTTAGCTAAATTTTCTTATTGTCCTACAAGTGCTTGGTGGTTTCTATCCCAAATAAACAAATGTTTGTGTACTATTTCTCCCTCCATGAGTCTCTCTCTAGATTCTGGGGTAACTATTTGCCCTGTGGACTTAGTTCTCTGGTGGTTTTAAGAAAATTTGTTGTTTTGCAGTTTGTCCAAAATTTTTCCTACTATAGGTGTGAGTGGCATTCTTTTCAGCTCTCCATTTGGAGCTGAAACCAAAAGTTGTCTTGCTCATTTTACAACTTAAATATAACATTTGGCCGGAACCGGTTTGGCTCAGTGGATAGAGCGTCGGCCTGCGGACTGAAAGGTCCCAGGTTCGATTCCGGTCAAGGGCATGTACCTTGGTTGCGGGCACATCCCCAGTAGGAGATGTGCAGGAGGCAGCTGATCGATGTTTCTAACTCTCTATCTCTCTCCCTTCCTCTCTGTAAAAAATCAATAAAATATATAAAAATAAATAAATAAATAAATAAATAAATAAATAAATAAATATAACATTTGATATAAATTCCCCGTGGTTCCCATAAGCAATACAATTTTTTTTGTTCTAATGATTTGAAGTTGGATACTATTCTCAGAAATCTTCTCTCTGCCGGCTTAGTGGTTGAGCATCTACCTATGAATCAGGAGGTCACGGTTTGATTCCCGGTCAGGGCATATGCCTGGGTTGCAGGCTCGATCCCCAGTGTGGGGTATTCAGGAGGTAGCCAATCAATGGTTCTCTCTCATAATTAATGTTTCTATCTCTCTTTCCCGCTCCCTCTCTCTGAAATAATTTTTTTAAAAAAGAAATACTTCTCTCTTTACCCCAGAAGCATTTCTTGTGTTTGGGAATATAGTGATGGAGAAGCAAAATAGTTATCTCTTATTTTATGGCTGTCCTTAGCAACATTATCTGTTGGAACAACAGGTGATAGGCTCAAGACTTTCATTGTTAGTCATAAAGTTTTGTATTTTTTCCAGTACTTTTCCCCTTTGGTATATGAAGAACTTTGTAGGGATAGAAATAAAACTCCATAGCATAACCATCTGAACATCCACATGCACTGTAAGCATAGTCCATGATTTGCTGGCCAAGGCAGTTAAACTGTCAATTAACATGAAATTCCGTTTTAAGGCATTAATGGTGGAGGAAGCAATGCCATTGTGAGCCTTCCTCTTTAAGTATGTCATCTAATAACCATTACCACTATTCTGACATCTTAAAGGATTGATTGAGCAAAAGGTGAAAATTAAATTCAAATCCTTGGATTTAGGAAATCAAACTAGTTAAGGATTATCAGTTTAGAGCCAAATAAACTGAGGTTCCAACCTAAGCTTTTCCCCTTACTGATGTCACCTTGCATAAATCACATACACTCTTTGAGCATCAGTTTAGTCACCTATATAGAGAGCATTAACAGCACTTCTTTCAGAATTTCTTGTCTGAATTAAAAGAGATAGAAATATGAAAAAATGGACTGTGAACATCGGTGATTTATATGACTTCTAGACCAAAGTGTAGAAAAATGAGTATGAGATCTCCATGCATTCTTTTTTCTCTGCTGTGGTGGCATCATGATTAGTCTGAATCTCTGGGAAACTAGGGGGAGAAGAACCTCTTCATCCCAAATCCTCATAAAGTTTGAGAAATAAACCTTTGTTGTGTTAAGCCACTGATGTTTTGGTATTAGTAGCTATCCTAGCATATGCTTAGCCTAACTTGATGAGTGCACCTAAAGGCCCTCAGTGTTAAGCAACAGAATCATTGGAATGCTTGTTGAAATACACATTATATGTGGTAAAACTGTATTGGGGTCAGGAAATAGATAGTGGAGATTATGATAGTAAGAGGTAACTACTCAATTATCATATCAGAAAGTTAATAAAAAATGATTAAAGTTAAGTCAAGAAATAGCAGTTGCAAGTTATACATCTGATATAGGACTTGTTTGTGTTGAGAATAAGCAAAGTACTCTTACAACTCAACAATAACAAGAAACCAATCCAATTTTAAAATGGGTAAAGGATTTGAATAGACATTTCTCCAATGAAGATGTACAAATAGCTAACATGCACATCAATAAATGCTCAACATCATTAGCCAGTATGGAAATGTAAATCAAAACCATAATGTGATTCTATTTCATACCCACTAAGATGGCTATAATAGAAATTACTGGCAATGACAAGTGTTGGTGAGAATATGGAGAAATTGGAACCTTTGTACACTACTGATGGGGTTGTCAAATGCCACAGTTGCTTTTGGAAAATAATTTGGTAGTTTCTCAAAAAGTTAAACATAGCCCTGGCTGGTTTTGTTCAGTGGTTAGAGCATTAGCCTGCAGACTGAAGGGTTGTGGGTTCGATTCTGGGTCAAGGACACTTACCTTGGTTACATATTTGAACCTGGGCCCTGGTAGGGGCGTGAGGGGGAGGCAACCAATTAATGTCTCACGTTGATGTTTCTCTCTCTCTCTCTTCTTCCTTCCCTCCTCCCTTCCTTCCACTCTCTCTAAAAAAATCAATGGAAAAAATATCCTCTGGTGAGGATTTTAAAAAAAGTTAAACATAGAGTTATCACATGACCTAGCAAAATATATATATATATGTATATATATATATATATATATATATATATATATATATATATTTCCAAGAAAATTAAAACATGCTCACACACAAAACATTTTCACTGTTATATGATATGTATGTGTGTGTGTGTAATGTAAAGAGAATAAATCCTAAGAGTTCTCAACACACAGAAAAAAATGTTTTCTTTTTCTTTTCACTGTATCTATGAGGTGATAGATGTGAATTAAACATACTGTGGTAATCATTTCACAGTATATGTAAGTCTAACCATTGTGCTGTGCACCTTAAACTTATATAGTGATGTATGTTAATTATATCTCAATAAAACTGGAAACAAGATTTTCTTTAAAAAAATAAAAAATAAATATCTTTGCTTCTTTCAACAGAAATTAACTAGAATATCAAATACGACACACTTGTGTTTTCTTTAAACCAGACACAAAACAAACACAGTGGGGCCTTGATTTATGAGTGTCCCGACTAACGAGTTTTTCGAGATACGAGCCGTCTCTCGGCCGATTTTTTGCTTTGAGTTGGTTACAAGCCAGCTTCAGATACCCCACTGCTAGTTGGCGCAGCGAACGTCACAGTGAACGCCACAACATCAGCCCAGCATCACGTGTCTCACTCGTTCACTTTTTAATTTGACATACGAGTAATTTGAGTTATGAGCTCCGTCACGGAATGAATTAAACTCATAAGTCAAGGCCCCACTGTAAATTGAATTTATAATACACCTTCATTAGCATGCTCTGAGGTTATCTACATAATAAACCATGAAGGCAGAACCATCATTTCTGTACTTGTAAATTTTATATTTTGACTTAATAGTTTATTTTTAAAAAGCAAATAAAACATCTACATGAATGTTCAGTACTGATACATGCTACAGTATGGATAAACCTTGAAAACATTATGCTAGAAGTCAGATATAAGAAGCCATATATTGTGATTCCTTTCATATGAAATGTCTAGAATAAGCAAATCTATAGAGACAGAAAATAGATCAGTGTTTGCCAGATGCTGGTGGGGAGAGGGAATGCAGTAGGTGCTAATGGACATGGGGCTCTTTTTTAGGGTGATGAAAATACCCTAAAACTAGATAATTGTGATGGTTTCAGAACTCTGTTAATATACTAAAAAAAAAACCACCAAAAACAATGAATTGTATGCCTTAAGTGTGCACAATTTTGAGTGTCAATTTTGTGGTATGTAAATTACACTTCGATGATGAAGCCATTTAACAAAGAAAAGCAGCCTAATCATATGATTCAGAAATACAGAGGCAACTATAAGAAGTAATCCAAAACATTATGGCAGTTGTCTCTGGAGAGGGAATGTGGAATGGCAAGGCAGACCAGAGTTTTTAATAATAAATTATTTTGCACTATTGGATTTTAAAATTTTGTACATGTATCCATTTGATAAAAAGTAAAATGAGCTAAAAACATACATAATGTTAAGAGAATAAATCCCAAGAGTTCCCATCACACAGAAAAAAATTTCTTCTTTTCCTTTTCACTGTATCTGAACACACAGAGACATTGTGAGGACGGGTCAAAAGAGATTCTGATGCATTGAAACTGAGGTGGGAGCCAGGATTCTGCATTTTCAAGATAGATTTGGGTGCAGGTAACCTGCTAGTAGCTAGAAAATTTTGAGAAACACTTCTATACCCAATGTTAAAAATCAATGTATCTTGTAATCAATGTGCTCTCCTGCTATGCTCCTTTCAGAGTAGCAAATTTCAGTTACTAAAGAATGAAATTACATGCTTAAGGCTATGTATTTAATCAGGTCAATAACTGGGCCAAGAATTGAGACCTTCTAAGTCCATAATTAATGTATTGATTTTTTAGCTTCCATTATGTATTGTGGCTACCAAAATGAGTAAGATTTCTTTGCTTTGAGAAGTGCAAGTCTAGTGGGGTAATTATAATGCCTAAAATATATTAATAACAATTTTACAATGTATTTTTTCACATTTCATGTCAGGATTAATACAATTATAACATGAGAAGAGGGGCCTTCTTCACAGTTCAGTAGGGAATATAGTGGGGATTCAACTCACCAGGGACTCCAGGGAAATCAAAAGGGCTTTGTTACCTTGGGGACTCCAGCCTACCAGGAGCCCTGGGGCCCTTAGGAGGGTGCAGGGCCCATGAGAAGAGGCAGAGTGCCCAACAGATATGGTATGTCCCAGAAGAGAGTGGCATCCACCTCTCAGCTGTCTGGACTTATTCTCAGGCAAAATTGAGAACTTCCTCATCCTACTCCAAACATCTGACAGGGTTTTGGCCTTGCTAGTGCAGGGTAAGGTAGGAGCCAGCCAACACAGCTTATACACTCAGTATCTCATCTGATCTCCACAGCCCTGAAGGCAATTTTTATTCCCATTTCACAGATGACAACACAATGGATGCATAACTGCCTGGTTGATTCCTCCATCTTCGAGTCTCAGAAATAATGTGAGTTTTACACATAATTTCACATCCTGACAACAGGAATTTGAAGTGTCTCCACTACCTTCATAAACTCACTGAACAGTTATTTTGATTGCTTGGTATATATTTTTCTACTTTAAAAAATATTTTATTTTTATTATTTTTTATTTTATGACAAAGTAATATGTTTTTAGGGGGAAAAGTGCAAATGCGAGAAAGCATAAGTTCCTCCACTGTCACCACACAGAGAAAATCATTATTCCTCCTTTGGTCCGCTGTTCCATAATTTTTCCTACACATGGATGCACTGTGTAACTTTTTCTCCCCCAAAAACGGCTGATGCTATATATGCAGTTCTGAAAACTATTTATTATTTTTACAATGTACCATGAACATATATTCCATGCACATGGGTGAAAATCCCCTACTGAAACAGAGAGTACTGTGTAGTTGGAGCAAAAGGCTGCTGGTAACAAGGGTGATGCCTAATGTAAAGTATCAGCATGAAGTTAAAGCACATTGCCTGGCAAACGCCTGCCAGGGAAAGCAGGGTTGGCAATATTCCCATCAGATAAATTGATTTAAAGGCCAAAGGCATTAAATATATGGACTGTCTTCAAAGTCTTTGTGGCCCCTACCTCCACCCCTCACTCCCCTGACACCCCGCTGGCCCCTTGGGAAGAATGGATCCTGTACATCTCTTTGCAGCCAATGAAAACCACCCGTTTTCTGTCTTTTCCTTAGCTCTTCCTGAGCCCTTGACACATCTCCACATTCTCTCATCCTCTCCTCAATGCCCAAATGCCTTTTCTGTAAGTCCTCCTGATAGTCCTTGAGGGAATCATCCGTCCACCTGTCCGTTTTTTGCTTAGCTTTCCGGGGCACATACTCTTCAGCCGGGCGTTTTTCGGCAGCTCGCAGCTGGCTCTCTGGCTTGGCCTGGGGTTCTGGCTTGCCCTCACTGCGTGCTTTCCCCTCACCTTGGGACTTGCTCTGCTTTTCTTGTTTCCCCGCGTCATCTAGCTGTCCTTGGTCTTGGAGCTTTTCCTCGTGCTCTGGCTTCCCCTCCACTTCTGGCTTTTCTTTCCCGTCTGACTTTCCTTCATCTTCTGTATCTACTTCTTCTTCTGGCTTTCCCTCGATTTCCAGCTTTCCTTCATTTTCCTTGTAGAGTTTTTCCATGTTGAGATGTCCCCTCGTTTGCCTGTCCTAGGAGGCAAAGAGGAGACAAAGGGGACTGAGGACTTAGGTGGTGGAATGCAGGTCCTGATACTTGCCTTTATGATGTAGGGGTTTCCTCACAGGAAACATTCAAGTGCACTCCCACCCATACTTTTTCTCCTTTCCCTCCCACTCCACACATGTTTGCATGAGCCAGCCTTATAGAAACTTCCATAAGTGCTTCTCCGTGTATTTAAGCGGACTGTGTTGAGAAGTATGTAAGAACAGATGTGTCCCTAAACTTTGCTCTGGCCTTAGGTGTGCCCATAACGATTTTAACTGGGTAGCCCCCAACTTAAAATGACCTGCAAGAATTCTGACTAGTCTCTTTTTTCCCTTGCTTGCAATTGTAAGACTTACAGATCTACAGACACAACAGCAATGGCCAGTTCTCAGATTTCAGGGGAACTCTAAAATTTTCAAGAGGCTTCACAGATGCCACACCACCATCTCTCACTTCCTTTTTCTCCCCCACTATCCTCACCAGCCATAAAGCACCAAGTTCCCTTAGGGTCCCGACAGAGGCCACAGATTCTGAGGCTGGAATAGGAAAACTTGGAAGAGAGGTGGCAGGAGATGGCCTCCTCAACTTCTGCTCAGGCTTAGATCACTCCTACTCCCAGGGGTCCTGGGGTAGTTGTTCTTTCCCACTGACCTGCACTGCTCCTGCAGGTCTTTCCTTCTCTTATGCAACCACAGACCTGAAGACCTGTAGAGAGACAGAAGACAGATGGTGAATGAGGGATTGTGAAGCGAATGACTGGTAACAGGGACACTGACTCTTTTTGAACTATAGTTGTCAAAACTTTCCCAATTCCTGCTACCCTTACCCTTTTCTCTTGGGCCTCTGATCCCCCTCTACAGTCCCTCCTTAACAGCCTCCATTTTTCTACCACTGGGAAATGGCAGGTAACAACAATTTCCAATGTGTTTCTATATTTCTGAATCCTCCTCCCAAAGTTCTAGCTCACTTTTTCTTGCACTAAAATGAGTGAGGTTCAGGACAGTGGTGTTCAGAAGGCAGACAGCGCTATGCTCAGCTCTCTGCCTTTCAAGCTCCCTGCCCCACGGTGCCAGATAGCACAAAGCCCCTCACTTCTCTGAAAATGGTGATGGTAGAGTTGGGGGGGGAGGGCAGGGTAGAAATGTCCAGAGCATTCCTGCCACTCCCCCCTCTTCCACGTACACAGAAAGACGACATTTTCCTACAACGCAAGAGACAAATTATTTCCAAACTCAGTAAAATTTTAGGTCTATGTTGCCTCCTCATAACCGTCCCTAATTCAGAAGCTACTCCTCTGCAACAGGGAACTGGACTCCACAGACTGAACCTCTATCACCCTCATAGGCAACACCTGACCACCTAACCCCACCACTGCCGCCCCCCCATCCCGCGCGCGCGCGCACACACACACACACACACACACACACACACACACACACACTAGCCCAAAATTTTTGGCTCCAAAAGGGGCGGAAGGTGGGGAAGATATACCGAGCGCGCAGTCCTTTTCAGGGGTCCGCCCCACCCCCCATCCGGAGATCTCAGGCTTTGCCCTCCTCCAGCCACCCAGCAGGGATCAAGCCACTTCCTTGCCATCCTCTTCAAACAACCCCCTCCCCCTCCCTCATTCTCCCTCCATCACATAGCCTGCCTCCTAGGACGTCCTAATTGATACCCATTCTCAACCCCTAACCCCTCTCCATCTCCTCCCACCAAATCCTCCATTTCTTGCACCAAACGATGGGCATCGGGGGAGGGGCAGAGAGAATTGAGTCCTGGACCCTCTCTGGTGTTTGCCCTCTGCCACCCCCACCTCAGGGGTCAGCAGGCAGCAGTGGCTTTGTAGCCTTCCCAGAGAGATGCCTCCTTCTCTTCATATTTCTGTCTGCCCTAAGCCTGCACTTATCCAGAAAAATAAGAGATGGTACCCAGACCTCTCTCACAACATTCACTCAATTTTCTGTGCCAAAATGAATGGGGGTGAGCGGGAGGTTGCATCTGTAAAGCAGACCAGATCCTCCCTCTATCCGTCTCACCAATCCTACTCCAAGGTTACCCTCAAACACAGACACACACACATTCTTGTACCGACCTGCAGGGCTATGAGGCAGTTGGCCCCGCTGTCCCTCAGTCTAAAAATCTCTTTCTCCACGGAAATAAGGAACGTACCTGGAGGAGAGGGACTTCTGTACACATCGGCTCCTGATCACGTGAGGGAAACGTCACCAGTGGGCTCGGGTCCCTTGTTCCCCTCCCACCAGGAGAAAGTGCGTCAGGAGCCAGCCTTTTCTTCTTTCACTAGCCCCCTTCCCCTCCCACTCCTTTCCTTCACTAACCCTCCTCCTCTTGCCCCCCCTGCCCCTTCCGCTTCTATCCTCTGGTTTGTGACCCTGTCACTCATTTTAGCCTTTCTTAATCCCTGAGGTCAACTGTGGCCCCTTCTCCCTGTGGTATGTGTTCTGTTTCATCAGGGAAAGGCTGCATCTTCTCCTAGGGTTACAGGACATTGGTACACCTCTGAAGAATTTTTCTTTCTCTTCATTGATCTTGGAGCATCTATGCCTGTAATCTATTTCTCCACTCAGCCATGGATGGATGCTCATTCCTCCAGTCCTCTGGACCTTCACATAATAGCTACAGAGTGGATTCTCAGATAAGGAAGCAGCTAGTTAAAATAAAGATTTTATTTCCTTCTAAGATTTTTTAGTTTTATTTAATGTACTAGCCTCAGCATGGGTTGCTCTTTTTTAATTTAAAAGATTTTAATTTTTTAAGGCACTCAGATATTGAGGATCAACTTCTGCTATTACAGGTATTTATGTAAAAGGAATGTGAGAGAGCTGTTACATCCTGGTACCTTTGTTCCTTGCTTAAATAAATTCTTGACGTGCATGAAAGGAAAATGAGCTAATAAACATAATCTTATTCTTTACTCTCCAGTTTCTTTTTTTAATGCTTCACAATCACTTTGAAATGCCTTGAAGAAGGTAATATCACAGTATCTCTCTTTTTAAAAGTTTTTGGTTTTTTGTGGCATCCTAATTTCTTCTATTTCTTTTCTTTCTTTTTTTTTTGCAAAATGTTTCTTTTATTGTCACTCTATCACAGATGTCCCCCATTTTTCTCCCCTTTGCCCCCCTCCATCCTGCCCCCACCTCTCCTAGGCCTTCACCACATTATTGTCTGTGTCCATGGACTATGCATACATGCATATATATTCTTTGGTTGATATCTTCCAGTCATCCCCACTCACCTCCCCTCTGAGATCTGTCAGTCTGTTCCATATATCCATGCCTCTGGTCCTGTTTTCCTTGTCAGTTTATTTTGTTCTTTAGACTCCACATATAAGTGAAACCAGGTGATAATTATCTTTCTCTGACTGGCTTATTTCATTTAGTATAGTAGTCTCTAGGTCCATAGCATGGGTTACTCTTATAAGAAAAAAAATTAAATAAAGGTATTTTCATTTGGGGAAGGGGAAAAACCAACAAGATTCCAAAATTCTGAGACCAAGTAAAGTTCATAACATTAAATTTTATTTACTATATAGAAAATTTTATTGGCTACATACAAAATGTTTGTAATTTTCACAGAGAGCTTATTCTGTTATGTTTTACTAAAAATACAGGTATTCAATGTTCCCAAACAATGAGCAAGTGCTAAGTAGACTTGCTGGAATCTAGTGGTTGACACATATTAGTCTTGAAAATTTGGCTGATGGCTATTTTTATTCAGAGATTACACTGTGAGCAAAGGCAGCTGATGATCTCTGCCTTGTCAAGAGGGAAGGGTTATGCTGTTTTCCACCCCTTCTCACCTTCCAAAGCCTCTCATCCTTTGTATTCAGGCACTTGACAGTTGCTCATTCCAAAAATATCCATGGAGAGGTGACCAAGATGGCTCCTTCCCTCCCTCCCCCAAATTCCCACAGAGGCAATTCAGTCCCAGCAGAGATGGGAATGCTGTTCTGCAACTGAAAACCAGAACAGGTCTCTTCGAGACCCCTGCTCTCTACCCTATTCACAGTGCCAAATGGAAGCTTCTTTAACCCTGCCTACCACCTGATTTAAGAGATGCAGCCTGCTGGGTCTCTCAATTTCAGTATCTTCACCTCCAGGGCACCTAGAAGGAGCCCAGTCATGCTGTAAAGTTGCTGCCTGCTAGTCCACATTCACCATGGCATCCTTTTAGCCAGGTTAGGCCAGTGTCTAAGGAACTCTGGCATGCTGACCATACTGATTGACCTAAACCAGGTGTTTGCACCTGAGGAAGTCTGTACCCTAGGAACTTTGAGAAACCCTTATACATGAGCAGCTTGACATCAAGAATAAGCAAAATCTAGGAGGTAGAGAAAGGACAGAGAGGAGGAGAAGATGCTACTTGGGAATGAGACAGAAAGTGGAAGACACAAATAGCTGAGCCATGTTAAAGGGAGAGAACTCCTTGGGTTCAGGCATTCTTTTTTTTTTAAAAAAAAATTGTGATATATATTACAGAGTGGCCAGATTATTATGACCACCACATCAGTACTTTGTTGGGCCACCTTTTGCCTTCAATACTGCAGCAATTCTTCTTGGCATTGACTCCACGAGATGTTGAAAGGTGATGCGAGGAATCTGACACCATGCCTGATGAATAGCACTGTCCAGTTCTGTGAGATTTGATGGTTGTGGAACCAGCTTCCTCATGGCTCTTTTAACTTCATCCCACAAATGCTCAATTGGATTGAGATCTGGTGATTGTGGGGGCCACCTAAGCAAGGTAAAGTCTCCCTCGTGTTCTTTTTAAAAAAATATATATTTTATTGATTTTTTACAGAGAGGAAGGGAGACAGAGAGTTAGAAACATCAATGAGAGAGAAACATCAATCATCTGCCTCCTGCACACCCCCTAATGGAGATATGTCCACAACCAAGGTACATGCCCTTGACCGGAATCAAACCTGGGACCCTTCAGTTTGCAGGCTGATGCTCCATCCACTGAGCCAAGCCAGTTAGGGCATCCCTCATGTTCTTGAAACCACTCCTGCACAATATGAGCACCATGGCATGGCACATTGTCTTGTTGGAAGAAGCCATCTCCATTGGGATATGCCATCAACATGATAGGTTGAACTTGATCAGCAACGATACTTAGGTATGTTGTGCTATTCAGATGTTGTTCCACATGAATTAAAGGTCCCAAATCATGCCAGGAAAACATGCCCCAAACCATAACACTGCCCTCACCAGCTTGAAGGGTTGTACTCATGATTGTGGGGTGAATGCTTTCATGCTGTTTCCACCCAATTCTCACTCTGACATCTGCATGATACAACTGGAAACGTGATTCATCGGACCACATGACTTTTTCTCCAATGCTCAACTGTCCAATCCTTGTGCTCCTGTGTGAATTGGAGACGTTTTATCTTGGTAACTGGAGACAGCAAAGGTGTTCGAACAGGCCTTCAGCTTCCATATCCCATATGATGCAGTATACGGCTAATTTGCCTACAAATGTCAGGTGGTCATAATAATCTCGCATATATATATATTAGAGGCCCATTGCATGAAGAGATTCATGCAATAGGCTTTCCTTCCTCTGACTGCCAGCACTGGTTTTCCTCCGGCACCTGGGAACCAGGCCTTTGGTCCAGTCGCAGTGGAGAAGCCAAGCCTCTTCAGTCTTCAGTCTTCAGTCTTCATTAGGCCAGAGCCTTCAGTCTTCACTCTGAGCCTGCGTATGCAAATTAACTGCCATCTTTGTCGGGTTAATTTGCATAATCATCCTGATTGGCTGGTGGGCATAGCAGAGTGACACCAATTCGCATGTTTCTCTTTTATTAGTGTAGATATCCTATATAATAAAATAGAAACATGTAAATTGACCGTCCCTCTGCTACACTCACCAGCCTATCAGGTGTGAGTATGCAAATTAACCCAGCAAAGATGGCAGGTTAACTTGCATACACAGGTGCCGGGCGGAGAGCAGAGTGGGAGAGCTAGCAGAGAGTGGAGCAGCTTGGGGAACTTGGCTCCCCAAGCCGCCAGATGGAGAGCAGAGAGTGAGAACTGGCGGCTTGGAGGACTTGGGCAGAGTGGTAGGCCATGGGATAGAGACAGTGCAGGAAAGGAAAACCAAGAGCATGGGGAGCACCAGGAATTCTGGGAATAGTACTACTGGTGGCAGCCCCAGGACCAGAAGCAGAAGCCCAGAGTGCAGGGAGCACCAGGAATGCTGGGAATCATAGTTCTGGTGGCAGATGGATCTCCTAGACACTAGAGCAGTGATGGCAAACCTTTTGAGCTCAGCATGCCAGCATTTTGAAAAACCCTAACTTAACTCTGGTGCCATGTCACATATAGAAATTTTTTGATATTTGCAACCAAAGTAAAACAAAGATTTATATTTTGATATTTACTTTATATATTTAAATGCCATTTAACAAAGAAAAATCAAGCAAAAAAATGAGTTTGTGTGTCACCTCTGACACGCGTGTCATAGGTTTGCCATCACTGCACTAGAGCAAAGTGAACCTGGAGCAAGTCACTGTTGCGGTGGGGGATGGAGGGAAAACAAAGGTGAAAGACATAAGTAAAATCAGAGTGTCTAGGAAAAATTAAAGGGAAGATATCCTAAAACTTCCAGGAAATCTCCATCAATGAAACAAAGAAAAAAAAAGCCTCTATTATTCTGTGAGCAACAAACCAAACTGAACTGGGGTCTCAGACAATTCACTTATATGATTGCAAAGACAGACAGAAACTTCCAGATTAGAGAGCACTCCCCTGAGGGCTCCCAGATTGGAGAGGGTGCAGGTTGGGCTGAGGGACCCCCACACCCCCAGTGCACGAATGTTGTGCACCAGGCCTTTATCTCAGAGAGAGATAGAAACATTAATGTTGAGAGAGAATGAGAGAATCACTGGTCATCTGCCTCTTGCACACACCCTACTGGGGATCCAACCCACAACCTGGGCATGTGCTTTGTCCAAGAATAAAACCCTGACTTCCTGGTCAATGCTCAACCACAGAGCCACACCAGGTGGGGTGGGTTCAGGAATTCTTAACTAGAGAATCTTATAAATCCCCTGGAATTATGTTCAAAATTATGTGTGTGTGCATGTGGATACAGAGGAAGAATAGAATATGTACTTTTTTAATGAGTATGTACATTTTCCTAGGATAGAGTCTATTGCTTTCATTAGATGCTCAAAGGGGTATGTAATACAAAAAAAATCATGAAGGTCAATTGGCCTATCCTATCCTATATAATAAAAGGGTAATATGCAACTAGACCAACAGTGGAACAACCAGTTGCTATGACGTGCACTGACCACCAGGGGGCAGACGCTCAATGCAGGAGCTGCCCCCTGGTGGTCAGTGCGCTCCCACTGGGGGAGTGCCGCTCAGCCAGAAGCCAGGCTCATGGCTGCCACGTGCAGCAGCAGTGGCAGGAGCCTCTCCTGCCTCCAAGCCAGTCAGATATCCCTTGAGGGCTCCCAGACTGCAAGAGGGTGCAGGCCAGGCTGAGGGACTCCCCTGAGTGCACGAATTTCGTGCACCAGACCTGTAGTAGAATATATTTTTTAAAAACATTTTGAATTACAGTTTACATTCAATATTATTCTGTATGGTTTCAGATGTATAGCATAGTAGACAATCATGTACTTTACAGAATGGTTCCCCAATATTTCAAGTACCCACCTGGCCGCAGAGATAATTATTATATTATTGACTACTAGAGGTCCAATGCATGAAATTCCTGCAAGAGTAGGCCTTCCTTTCCCCAACTGCCGGCACCAGCTTTCCTCTGGCACCTGGGACCAGGCTTCCCTCACAGGACGTCTGGAACATCCAGTCTAATTAGCATATTACACCTTTATTATTATAGATATTCCCTATGCTATAATTTACATCTCTGTGACTATTCTCTAACTACCAATTTGCACTTTTTAACCACTTGACCTTTTTCATCCAGGTCCTTAACTTCCCTTTACCCCTCCTAACCTCTGGCAATAACTAAATTCCATCTTTATAATTGTTATTTTTAAAACTAGAGGCCCGGTGCACAAAATTCATGCACTGGGGGGTGTCCTTCAGCCCAGCCTGCACCCTCTCCAATCTGGGACCCCTGTGGGATCGGGCCTAAGCCAGCAGTCGGACATCCCTCTCACAATCTTGAAATGCTGTCTCTCAATGCTTGCCTGCCTGCCTGATCGCCCCTAACCTCTCTGCCTGCCAGCCTGATTGATGCCTAACTGCTCCCCTGCTGGCCCGATTGCCCCCAACTGCCCTCCCCTGCCAGCCCAGTCCCCCCCCAACTGCCCTCCTGGTCGCCCCTAACTGCCCTCCCCTGCCAGCCTGGTCATCCCCAACTACGCTCTTCTGCAGGCCTGTTCACCCCCAACTGCCCTCCCCTGCTGGCCATCTTGTGGTGGCCATCTTATGATGACATGGGCGTGGCCATCTTGTGACCACATAGGGGTGGCCATCTTGTGACCACATAAGGCGGCCATCTTGTGACCACATGGGGGTGGCCATCTTGTGACCACATGGGGGTGGCCATCTTGTGTGAGGGCATGATGGTCAATTTGCATATTACCTCTTTATTATAAGATGTTACATAAATGAACTTACCATTTGAGTTTTTGACAGGATAATTTCTTTGAGATCCATCCAATTGTTACACACATCAATAGTTCATTCTTTGTTTTCACTGAGTAGTATTTTATGATATGAATGCACCACTACATGTTGTTTAATCAATCACCTGTTGAAGAATAGCTGAATTTTTCCTCATTTTGATTATTACAAACAAACTGATTTTGAACATTTGTGTTCGTTTGATTATATTCTGTACACTTTGAGAGCTTGTTTGGAGGTTCTAGCAGGGGAGCACAGCTACTCGTATACCCTTGACCGAAGACCGGTCCTCTCCTCGGGGGGGAAGGTCGTCCTCTTCCCGAGCGCGCAGCTTTGGGAGGGACGCACATGGATCAGTGAGGGAGGAGGGGGACACCCGCCTAGCCAGCCAGATCAGCCGAATCAACCCTGGCGATCAATGGGGTGACAGATGTCGCAGCCAGATCGCCCTCACATCCTATATTCTGAACACTTTGATTATTATGAGATGATGGATTCTATTTGATCTTATTTTTTAACAGGCAGTTCCCTTGTTGAGGTTTAGCGTGAGCACTGGGTATGTGTATATGCATTGGGAAGGAGTCAGATTCACCCTGGGTCCTGTGGACCTCATCCTGGCAAAAATGCAGGGTTGGTTCACACTGCATCATAGCAGATGTATGGAATGGAAGTTCAGCTCCTCTGTTGGCCCTGCTGACATTTTCTTGGTGAAAGTGAGGCATTAACTGTCACAGCCTTCTTTGCCTCCAATAGGAGTGTAAGATCAATTCTCCACTGAGCTGTTTTCACTAAGGATGGTGCTAGGAGAGGGCTGACTGACACTGGCTTTTTTGCTGCCAGGTTGTTCAACTTCCTTTTCGACCCTATTCACCAAGAGAGGAGAAGAGGGAATGCTGGGTGCCAACTAGCTCCACCTTCCATCCCCTTGAATGACTTCTTGATGTGAAGCACAGACTCAGCTAGATCCTGCTGAACTGACGGGATGAAATCTAGTGGTTATTGGACTCACCTTGCATAGTTAGCTTTGTTAAATCTCATTGCTGGGTAGGAGTAGAGGCACAACTTGCCCCTGGACCATTGTGACACTACTCTGAAGAGAGTCAGATGCAGATTCCTGCATCATCTGGGCCAAGATAGAGTAGTTCTTTTTCAGTCCTGCCAACACTATCTGGGCGACTCTCTGTTTCTCAGCCCAGATACTGTTGGTAGGACTAGAAGGAAACTAATCTATTTCTGCCCAGATGATGCAGTGGTCGAGTGAAATGAAGTGGAAGATCAATTCCCTCTTGTCCCACCCCCTCCCCAAATTATAAACCTCAAACAATCACGAAAGGATTGGGAAGGAGTCAGTTTTTCTTTGGCATTTTTCTAGACAAAATTATTGACAATTTTTTTTAATTGGTAAAGTGTTTTTTAAATTTTAGCAAATTTTCATTCATTTTCTATTGAGATGACCATATGATCATATGATCACATTCTATTTTTATATCATATTGTTATATCATATGATCATATTCATATGAGCATATTCTATTTTATGTTAATGTGGTGAGTTCCCAGTGATTTTCAAATATTAACTCTACCTTGAATCTTTGGGATAAACCTTCCTTGATCATGATGTATTGTATTTTTTATACTAAAGTTTTGTTTTGTTTTGAGATTTTAACTTTTATTTAAATTATCTAGTTATTGTCTCCTATTTTGCTGGGGTCCAACCCCAGCAGGTCCAGGGGTCCCCAAAGGTGTGGACAGAGTCAGCGAAGAAGGAATGACACAGAGGCAGCGTTCAGTTGATCAGCATGGTTGGGTTCTCTTGCCTGGTTCTATTGCCAGGTTCTGTAGGTTCTCCAGCCAGGTTCAGTCACTAGGTTCTAGTCAGGTTCTCTTGCCATGTTCTATCCAGGTTCTGTAGCCAGGTTCTGTCTCTAGGATCTTCAGCCAGGTTCTCTCGCTAGGTTCTGTCTCTAGGTTCTGTTGCCAGTTTCTGTCCAGGATCTTTTGCCTGGTTCTGTCTCTAGGTTCTGTCTCTAGGTTCTGTGGCCAATTTCTGTCCAGGATCTTTTGCCATGTTCTCTCCAGCAAAGTTCTTCTGTCTCTAGGTTCTGTGTAGGTTCTGTCCTAAAGTTTTGTTTAAAATTTCTGCATGTATGTTCATGAAGGATATTGGTTTGTAGTTATTTTTTGTAACACAATCGTCTGCTTAGTTATCTGGGTAATTCTAACCTTGTAGAATGATTTGGGAAGTATTCCCTTCCCTTAAATTTTCTGAAAGGTTTTTCATAGAATTGCTGTTATATTATCCTTCAATGTTTGGTAAAATTATCAGTAAAACCACCCTGACCTACAGTTTTCTTTGGAGAAAGAATTTTAAATAAAATTTCCATTTATTTAATCTATAGGCTCTCTTCTGTTTTCATATATATGGTTAGTGCTATAAATTTTCCCTTGAGCATTTCTTTTGCCACATCCCACAAATTATCATATATTGTGTTTTCATTTTCACTCAGTTTAAAGTACCTTATAATTTCCCTTTTGACTTCTTTATTTATTCATGTGTTATTTGAAGTTAAATTTAAATACTGGGTATATTCCAGAGATCTTTCTGTTATTAGCATCTCATTTAATTCCACTGTGCTCAGAGAACATATATTTTATTATTTGAATCCTGTAAACATTATGGAGACTTATTTTATGACCCTGATTATAGACTATCTTGGTAAATGTTACATATGCATGTGAAACACATATTCATTCTACTGTCATTGGTGGCAAGTTCTACAATTGTCAACTAGGTAAGTTGGTTCATAGTGTTGTTCGAGTCTTACATATACCTGCTGATTTTCTGTCTACTTGTTCTTTTTTTTTTTTAGAAAGGGTGTTGAAATCTCTGATGGTAATTGTTGATTTGTCTGTTTCTCCTTACAGTTCTATCAGTTTTTGCTCCATCTATTTTGAAGCACTGTAATATGTGAATGTTTAAGATTGTTACTAGCATGTCCTCTTGACAAACTCACCCCTTAAAATAATGCAATGACTTTCTATGACCATATTATCCCTGATATTATTCTTTGCTCTGATAGTCACTCAAGCTTTGTTTTGATTTTGGTGTTAAGATTGTACATCTTTTTCCATTCTTGTAATTATTTGAATCTTTAAATTTAAAATAGGGTTCATATAGGCAGCATGTATTTGCGTCTTCCTTTTATATACAATCTGATAATCTCTGCTTTATAACTAAGGTGTTTAGACCATTTACATTAATGTGATTATTGATATTAATATGTTTGTGTTTAACTCAACCACCTTCCATTTGTCCCATCTGTTCTTTGTTCTCTTGTTCCTCTAACATTTTTTTACTGAGAACACTGAGGATTCCATTTTATCTCTTATGTTGGTTTTATTAGCTACAACATTTTTCATGGTTGTTTTGAGGTTTTTAATACATTTTTAACATTTCAGAATCTACCTTCAAGTGATATCAATGTACAGAATAAGAACTTTAAAATTGTGTGCTTTTATTCCCCCTCTCCTGGCCTTTGTGCTATTACTGACATGCATTTTACTTCCACATGTATTATAGATCCCACAATACACAGTAATCTGGGGAAACCACAAGGCTCACATTATTGTTTCCCCTCTCTCAGGAAACTTCGTCTTCCACTATCTAATGTTCAATAACTGAAAACTGTTTTTCATAAAATTTGTCCAGGTTTTAGCTGTTTAAATTAGGGAGGTAAATCTAATCCGTTACTTCATTTTCATTTGAAGAATAAATCTGATTTAATGTTTTAAATGATGGCCAATCATGAAGGCTCTATTTCACTTCAAACCAAAGAGCATTGCCTATGCTATCTGGCCTTGCTGGAAGAGTCCAGTGTCTGTGTAAGAATCCCTGCTCTGCCTCTGACCAGAAAGTTCAAACTGCACTGCTTTCTTTGGTCACAAGGTGGCTCATAAGTCTATTTTCTGAATTTTCTTCAATGGTGAGACCTGGTGAGGTCAAGGAGGAGGTCCCCAAGAAATGTGGCCAGACCAAGGACGAAGAGGCAAGAGTGGGCAATGCCAGGAAGCGCCCCCCCCCCAGCTCCCCAACAGCCAGGCAAGGCCGAAGGCCCTCCTGGTGCCAGTGGGCCCCATGGGAAGTCAAAGGTTAAAGAACAGCTCAGCAGATGGCAAGGCCTACAGGAAAACCAAAGCTGGTTCTCAGAGTTCAAAACCCACGGCCACCAAGGATGAGAATGGTGTGGCTTCCCCAGCCAAAAAGAAGACAGGGAACAAGGTCCTTAAAGAGGCCACTACCCAAGGGGGCAGGGAAGGGTTGAAAGCCAAGGCTGCTGCTGCTGCTCCTAAAGACAGTGGGTCCAAAACAGTACCTGTACCACTGGCCAGAAAGACAGAGGTCCTAAGGGCCCAAGAAGGCCTGGCATACCCACCAAGGCCTTGTCGTCCAAAGGGACCAGTACGAAGGCAGAGCCAAGAGCTAGAGGCAGGATGGAGAGACTATGATTCCATTGGAGTTTTTATTCCCCAACAAGCCATCACTCTATTTATTTTACTGTAACCTATTTAACAATAAGGAATTTTTCCTCTAAAACAAAACAAAACAAGGGAAGCTGTTAGCAGAGAGCTCTCTTCTCCAGAAATTACAATCTTAAACCCACCTTTCTCTGAGGCTTACAGAGCACCTTGGATCTGCCTACACACGGAAGAAATGTACATTTTTTCTGGGCATATGCATGTCTAACCCCCTATCATAGTATCAGTTCACATGTGAGCAAGCTTCCAGTTTCTCTTCATGACAGAACTGCTAAATACCCTGAGTTCAATGAAGACAGAATGCTTCTGTTTGCCATGGAAGCTGGTGCAAATACTGGCAATCAAGAGTAAGAAGTATGGTAAGGCATAAGCTACTCTGTTCATCAGTTTTCTTTCCAACTTTAATTTTTCTCTTTATAAACTTCTGTCTTGCACGAATGTGCCTGTGTGTCAAGCACCTGAAAGAGGGAAGGCTTTGGAATTACTTAAGCATCTGATTCATGGTGTCTAGGGTTTGCTGTGTTACGTGACATTTTCACCTGTCTATTCACTTTTCCCTTTGGTTTCATTAGTGCTATTGGATGTTATAGTCTAGAGCAGGGGTTGGCAAACTTTTTTGTTAGGGCAGCCAGATAATAAATATGCAGGCTTTGCAGGCAGGCCATACTATTTCTTTGGCAACTATCCAACTCTGCCACTGTAGTGCAAAACCAGCCAGACAAATGTAAATTAATAAGTATGGCTGTATTCTATCAAAACCTTATTTATAGCTACCAAATTTTGAATTTCATAGTTTTGTATGTCACAAAATAGTCAATATTTTTAACCATAAAAAATGTAAAATTTATTCTTAGCTCATTGGCTGGCCCCCCCGCCCCCCCCCCCCCCCCCCCAAAAAAAAGCAATAGGCCAGATTAGGCTCATGGGTCTTAGCTTGCCAACTTGTTTTATTTATTTTTTAAAAAAATATTTTTATTGATTTCAGAGAGGGAGAGGGAGATAGAAACATCAGTGATGAGAATCACTGATAGGCTGCCTCCTGCACGCCTCTACTGGGGATGGAGCACACAACCCAGGCATGTGCCGACTTCCTGGTTCACAGTCAGGCCATGCCAGTCAGGCTTGCCAACTTGTTTTAGAATCCTCACTTATAAGTTTATTTCCACAAAAGACTTAGTACATAAAATGTTTTTCACCTGTTTAGCACACTCTAAGGTAACTTATTTCCCAAGTTCTGCTGGGACACTTAAACCCAATAGTTCTCTGTTGAACTTCTCATAAAGATCTCCAGATTTGAGTGTCAATTGAATCTCCTGACATCCAACTTAGTATAATTCTTTGTATTCATAGGTTTCAGGGGGCTGGTGTAACTGTCACAGATTGAAAGTGAACTCTGTTGCCTCACACATCTTGTATACTCTAATGAACGAGGGAGGTTTCTTAGGAGAGAACTACACCTAAGGAAAGAGAACCAGACAGAAAAGATCTTTCCATGATGCTAAACACAGAGGGGATTTCTCCACATTTTTATGGAATAGTGTGAGGATTCAATTCATTGGGAGTTCCAAAGAAATCAGTGTGACTTTCTCACCTTGAGGCAGGGGTCCTCAAACTACGGCCCACGGGCCACATGCAAATACAAATATTGTATTTGTTCCCGTTTTGTTTTTTTACTTCAAAATAAGATATGTGCAGTGTGCATAGGAATTTGTTCAGTTTTTTTTTAAACTATAGTCCGGCCCTCCAACTGTCTGAGGGACAGTGAACAGGCCCACTGTTTAAAAAGTTTGAGGACCCCTGCCTTGAGGATTCCTGAACATCAATACCAAGTAGAGAGAATGGGAATGGGCAAAGCAGCAGAGAAATAGAAGTACCTATTTCTTAGCTCAGGGGACTTGAGTATAGGACACCTGGTTTTAATTCCCCAAATAGCTGAAGGGAATATTTAAAGGGATGGGTCATGCATATCCCAGTGGGAACAAGAGCTTGCAAAAAGCTCACACTTATTGCATTAACAAGAACACACAGCAGCCCTGGGAAGTGATATTATCTTCATGTTGATAAATACAATAATTTTTAAAGAGATAGGTCTCATTATTATAGATCCAGAGGTAAATTAAAACAGATTGTGACAGGAATGTTTAGTAAGTGTTCAGATGGCTTTTATCATGTGGTCAAGCTATTCCAGTAGGTAATATGTTTGGTTTTGAAAAAAATGAGAAAATATAGATAAGAAAATAAATGCTTTTAAAACTGCTTTATTAACCACAATATGTAATGAGCATCTATCCATGCAATAGATAAAACTCCCCTGCTCACAGAAACTTACAAATTTTGGGTCAAAATACAACGTTCAATTAGAAGCTGGTATTGGGAGACCCACAGGAAACAAGTAACACTAAAGGTTTACAAGAAGGTACATCACAAACAAGTTTAGGAAGATGTTTCTCCCTATCAACTTCAGGGAAAACATCAGAGCTCAAGGCATAAGGCAAAACTCATCGTGATGGTCATGGTGAGGGGGGTCCGTGCTAACTGCCCGCAGACTATGACTTAACTGCTTTCCCCTCAGCTTTTCCATCAGCTGCCTCATCTCCTCCCCAACTCTTTCCCTATTCTCCTGTCTCATCCTTGCCGGTGGCTCCCCAAGCCTCTGACCCCCGTCCCATCTGTACTGCAGGATGGGCTGCCTAACACGGAACCGTCTACGATTTCCTCGTGGCACACAATATTCACCAGGCTCTCCTTTATTAGCATCTTGCTCCTTTTCATCCTTTATTTCTTTTTCCTGGTTGGCATTTTCCATGTTGAGATTTTTAACCACTTGTTCCTCTTTGGACGCCATTGCTCCTAGGAGACAAGAGATAGAAGGGACTACTTCATTGGCGGACTGATCAGCACCGAGGACAGAGGCCCTACTATGCACCTTTCCGGATTCAGAGGCCGGAATTTCAAAGACTTTTTAAAATTGCATTTTCCCCACCTGAGAGGCTCCCTACGCCCTCTAGGGGGCCTCCAGTCCCAGCTCTCCCCCCTCCCTCTGACTCCCTCCCATCCCTCGCCCCAAACCCACCATTTTCCCTGCGATCCAAGCCCAGGCCTCTGCAGGCACCAAAATGGAGGACGGGGTGGGGGTGGGGTAAGGCTTTGGGGTCTCAGGGCTTTCCACTCATTCCCGCCCCCCGACCACCGTACCCCGCACCCACCTGGGCCTATCCTTGCAGGCGGCTCCTCCTCCTGATTCTCGCCTGGAGCGCGCGGCCGCGACTCTGGGACCCGAAGACCTGCAGGGGCCGGCGAGGGGGAGCGGGTGGCGCCGCAGCCGAGCGCTGGCCCAGCGGGTGCGCCCACCCGCCCCGTCCGCCCCCGGCCCACCCCGTCCGCCCCCGCCACGCACGCCCCCGGCCCACCCCCACCCCGCGCTGCCCACCGCGTTCGACACCCAGAAAGACGGGGGCGGGGCGGGGGCCCAGAGGCAGGTGCTTCCCGAGGGTCGTCGCCTGGGCCGCCCAGCGCGCCCCCGGGAAGCTCGGCGATTTCCGCAGACACACGCGCGCCGGGTCGGGGCGTGGGGGTTGCGTCTCCGAGGCGCTTCGCCCGGAGCAGCCCGACCCCTCGGAGGCTCCCCCGGCCAGGTCCGCTCGCCACCGCCGCCCCGCCGCCACCCCGGGCGCCGCTCCGGGTCCCTTACCTGCTCCGCCTCCGCCTCCGCCTCTTGGGGCTTCCCGGGCCCGCGCGCCCTCAGGGCCACCGGGCGCTGCAACCAGAAGGGTGCGAGCCTCCGCGGGGTCTGGCGCTGGAGCGAGGCGCGCGAGTCCAAGGAGGCGGGTCACGTGGGGCCTCCGTCACAGAGCGCGGCCCCGCCCCCGTCCCGCCCCAGCCTGCTCCGCGCGGGGGGCCGGGGGGGTTACTCTGGCCCCTGCGCGCCCCCTGGGGTCTCTTGTAACAGCTTCAGCTCCGCCCGTTCTCTGGTCGCCATCCCTTCATTGTGGATTCCTGGGCCTTTTTCTGCTGCCAGGGAAGGGCAATATATTTTCCGGGGACTGTTGTCCTTTCTCCATTCTCGTTGCCTCTCTGAGGACTTGCCTTTTCCTTCCTAAACTCCCAGGACACGCCTCCTTCCACCTGCTGTCCTTTCTGCTACCAATGCTCTCCATTTTCCCTCCACTAAAATGCATAGAAGAAATGTCAGGAAGAGTCCAGGAGAGTGGATTTTTAAAAATTCTTGCTATCTCTCTGTTCTGCTCTTTTTATATTAAACACCGAAAAAAAGTATACTTTTATAAGAAGAAAAAAAAAGTTGTTTTATTTGAAAAATAGTATTAAAGTTAGAAAAATACCCAACCACCTGTCTCTTCTGCTAAGTCATTTTATAAATATAGACTCTACAGGCAGCTACTCTTTTAGAACTTGGAAAGAACAGGGCAGCTGATGGCTCTTCTGAGGAGCCCCTAGATACATGAGGCCCTTCTATGAGGTGAGCCAATAACTGTGTAGTGCAGAGAGCCTTGTTGGATTTTCAGAACTAAAACAACAAAATCTTTACAAATTGCTGCTTCAGAAAGGAAAAGCATATCTTTATTTTCAAATCTCATAATCATGTATGTAGAAAACCTTTAATGGGTCTACAATAAGCCTATTATAGAACTAAACTTAATTTAGCAGGGTTACAGTTATAGATAAACAAAATTTCAACTGTATTCCTGTATGCTAGTAATGAATAAATGAAAATGGAAAGTATGTGTGTTTATAAAATTTATGATAGATTCCAAAAACGTGAAATACTTGGAAATAAATTTAAGAAAACTGCACACTGAAAAAAACAAACCCCTGCTGAAAGAAACTAAAGATCAAAATTAATGTAAAAAAATAAAAAACCAACAAACAAAAAAAACATGGTCCTGGATCATGAAATTGAATACTGTTAAGATATCAATTCTCTACAAATTGATCAAAATAGAAATTGCAGCAGGCATCTTTGATTAACTTGACAAACTTACCCCCAAATTTATATGAAAATGCAAAAGACCTAGAGTAGACAAAATAGTTTTGGAAAGAAAAAAACCCCCGCAAATCTGGAGAATTGCATTATCTGATTTCCAGACTTAAGATATAGTAATAAAGGCAGTATAATAATAGAGTACATAGACATTGAACTTAACAAAATGTAAAAAGTCTGCTCTTTGAAAGACATGGTTAAGAAAATGAAGTGGGAAGCTGGGAGAAAATATTTACAACCCGTGTAACTGACAAAAAGTCTGTGTCCAGAAATATATAAAGAACTCCTAAGCTTTAAGATAAGAAGGCAAACAATGCAATAAAAATTATCAAAAGATCTGAACAAACATTTCACAAAAATACGTGTACAAATTGTCAATGAGTTCATGGAAAAATGTTCAATCTCATTAATCACCAAGGAACGGGGGGGGGGGGAACCTATAATGCAATATCAATGAAATATCCAATTGCTAAAATTAAAAAGGCTGACAATTCCAAGTACATTTGAGGACATGGAACAACTGTAATTCTCATTCATTGCTGGTGAGAAGTTCAACTACTTTGAAAAACTTTTTGGCAGTTTCTTGAAAAGTTACTTAGACTTACCATATGTCCCAGAAATTTTACTCTTAGAAATTTTCCCAAACAAATTTCAAAATATGTTTCCTCAAAAAGAAATTGCCATGAAAAGAAATGTTCATAGCAATTTCATTCATGATAGCTCCCAAATGGATACAATCTAAATTTTCATTAACAAGTGAATGTATAAACACATTTTGATATAATCATACGTTACCCAATAAAGGGGAACAAACTACTGGTACCAGCAATAACAGATTAATCTAAAAAATATACTCAGGGAAAGATATCAGACACAAAAATGTGCTTTTTGCATGATTCCACTTATATAAAGTTCTAAATGAGGCAAAACTAATTTATCTTGATATAAATTTAATGAAATCAGTGTTTGCCTGGCTTGAAGATTGGGATTTTTCTGACTGTAAAGGGACATAGAACTTCCTTAGCTGAAGGAAATTTTCTGTATCTTGATGGAGTAGTAAGTTCACTGGTGAATACATTTGTTCAAGTCATTTAATTGTATACTTAAAAATGTGTGTAAATTAGACCCCAATAAAGTTATTTAAAAATAAAATATCTAGCCCTAGATAGTTTGGCTCCATGAATAGAGCGTCGGCCTGCAGACTGAAGGGTCCCAGGTTCGATTCCAGCCAAGGGCACATGCCTGGGTTGTGGGCTTGATCCCCAGGATGGGGTGTGCAGGTGGCAGCCAATCAATGATTCTCTCTCATCATTGATGTTTCTATCTCTCCCTTCCTCTCTTAAATCAATAAAATATAAATAAATAAATAAATAAATAAATAAATAAATAAATAAATAATCTAGGAATAAATCTAAATGCTTGCAAGACCTTTACACTAAAAATTTTGAGAAACATTAAAGAAGACCTAAATAAATGTAGAAATATACCATGCTCATAGATTGAAAGAGGGAGAGGATGGAGGGAGAAACACCTCCCCTAATGGATCGGATGTAAGGTCTTAAAGGTCTAAACCAGGATGACAAATTTAGTTGTCACAGTGAAGAAAGATGGAGGCTAATTGACTGTGGAAAGAGTGAGATTCACACAAAAGTTCTGAAACGTCAAGATAGAGTGACTAGACAAATTAATAAGGCACATATTAAGAGCACAGAATCTTACTTAAAGATGACTATAAAATATCAACAGAAGACTTGGAAGTCAAATTGTCCCCCATAGACCTGTAGTCACCAGATGATATCATCTGGATAAGGGCAAACTGTTGGTGTCAATATTTTAGTCTGCTGGATATAGTTGACAATTTGCAGGAATTAGAGGAAAGAGAATCAGGTTGGACATAAGGAGGCAGTGAGCAAAATCCAGACTGTGGTCTACAAGTTAAACAGCCCAAGCTCTTCCACAGGTAATTGTAAGAAGAAGAAAGAGGTGGAGAAAAAATCCCCACATTAATAGAGACTTTAAATAAGTATTAAAAAATGTAAAAGGGAAGACTAAACTATAGTGTCCTGTTATGCACACTTGGAAGATAAAACCATAAAAAATGAAAGGAAATTATTATGACAAAAGTCAGGACAGTAGTTACTTTCAGTAAGAAAGGGTAGTTTTAAATTAAGATGGGCACATAGCCCAGCCAGTATGTCTCAGTGGATTGAGCATGGTCCCATGCACCAAGGGCTCAATCCATGCCCAAGGCAGCGGATTGATATCTCTCTCTCTCTCTCTCTCTCTCTCTCTCTCTCTCTCAATCAATCAATCAATAAAAGCACACTTTTAAAAAGATGGGGCCTATAAAGGGGCTTCTGGGATGGCTGAAATAAGTTTTATTTATTGATCTGAGTTATGGTTACAGGAGTGTTCATCTTATACTATTTTATTAACCTATACATTTTAATATTTCTGGGTTATATTTTGTAATAAAAATGCTTTAAAACATACAAAGTTTCTCTTTTTTTACATGAGTATGATTTAAGAAACCTTTTCAAGAATCATAACATGATAGCAAGGGTAATGATAGTGAGTGAGATCTCAGGGTCTCCTAATGACCTCATGATAAACAAGATCAGGGTTAAGAATCTTATCATATGGATTAGCTCAGTGATTTTCCCAGTTTCTAGAACTAGTCCTGCATTTCTTTGTCCTGCCATTCCATGAAATTATTCAAGATTTCATAGTGGTTTTCACTCAATCAGTATGGAATGCCCATCTAGGATAAAACTGCTACAGAGCCAAGGCAATTAAGGGGTTCCTATATAGCCTTTCACAGTCTAAAATGGTCTTGTTTTGCAGAAGTGTTAGGCTCATTTTGTGTTGTTTTGGTTTGATCACTTTTTAAAAACAATTTTAGAGATATAATTTACATACAATAAATCGTACATGTATGAAGAGTACACTTCAAATGACTGGTGAATATCGACAAGTGTATACTCCTGCGTAATGACTACTGCATTGAAGATATGGAACATTTCCATTACTCCAGAAAGTCATGCCCCTTTGCAGTCAGTACCCCAACAAACTTAATCTTGGGAAATCAGTAATCTGATTTCTATCACTATAAAGAGGTTTTTACCTATTCAATAATGTTGTATAAATGGAAGCCTGTGGAGAGTAATCTTTTGTGCCTGGTTTCATCCATGTTACTGCCTGTATCAATAGTTTGTTCGTTATTGTTGTTCAACTGTACATGTTTAGTTATCTATTGCTGCATAACAAATTACCCCAATATTTAGTGGCTTAAAACAACAATTTATTGTCTCACAGTTCCCATGCGTCAAGAAATTAGACACAGCTTAGCTAGGTGGCTCTCCCACAAAATCTTCCACAAGGTTTCAATCAAGGTGTTGACCGGGGCTGCATTCTCATTTTAAGACTCAACTGAGAGTCAGTCCATTTTCTAATTCACAAGGTTGTTGGCAGGATTTAGTTCCTAAAGGGCCTTTGGACTAAGGGCCTCATTTCCTCTCTGGCTATTCATAATATTGATGGATTGTTTCTAATAATAGGCTTTTTATAAACAAAACTGCTTTGAAAATATATGTACAAATATTTTTGTGAAAGTATGTTTTCATCTATTGTGAGTAAATACTCGACAATAGAATGGCTGAGTCTTATGGTAAGTATATGTTTGTAATTAAATATTTTTCCAGAATGGTTAAATTTTAGAAATTAATATAGATGAATATAAAAAATTCCCACCAGCAAAATATGATTTCCAGTTGCTCCACATCGTCTACATTATTAGTCTTTGTAATTTGAATCATTTCATTAGGTTTTATTTTGTACTTCCTGATGACTAACAATGTTGAACAACTTTTCAGGTGCTTATTGGCAGTTTGCATATCTACTTAAAAATATTTTGTATCCAAATATTTTGCACATTTTTAATTGGGTTGTTTATCTTCTTATTTTGAGTTTTAGGACTTTTTAAAAATATATATTCTGGATACAAGCTAGTCATCAACTATAAGCATTGTGAATATTTTAACCTAGTTGTTAGCTTATCATTTTATTTTCTTAATAATGTCCTTCAAAAATCAGAAGTTTTTAACTTTGTTGAAGTCCAGTTGTACAATTGTTTTCTTTTGTGATCTGTATTCTTTTTTTGTCTAGCCTAAGAAATTTTTGTCTACTCCAATATTGCAAAGATTTTTCTGCTAATTTTTATTTTAGATGTTTCAGATTTTGTATTCATGTTTATGATCCATTTTCAAATTATTTTTTGTGTATGATGTGAGGTAAGAATCAAGGATCCTCAGTGAGATATCTTAGCACTTTTGTTGGAAATAATTGACCATATATGTTTGGGTCTATTTCTGGACTATGTATTTTCTTCCATTGATTATATATAAATTCTATATCCTACCCTCACTGCCTTGGTCACTGTAGCTATACCATATCATAAAATAATTTGATTCCATCAGACTTACTTTTCATTTTTATGATCATTTTAGCTATTCTAAATCTATATAAATTTTAGAGTCATCTTGTCAATTTCTATAGGTGCCTGCTTGGATTTTTATTGTAATTGCATTGAATCTGTAAATCACTTAGAAAAGGAGGATTGACATATTAACATTACTGAGTCTCCTAATCAAGTAACACGATCTAGTTCTATAATCATTGAGATTTCTTTTCATTTCTCGCAACAGTGTCTTGTCTTTCATGGACATGTTTTAGACATATTTTGCTAGCCCTATTGCTAAAACTCTCAGCTATTGTTAATAGTATTGATTTTATTTTAATTTGTAATTTTAATTGTTTACTGCTAATATTTAAAAATACAATTGTTTTTTGCAGGTTGACCTCACATCAATATGCAAGTTTTTAACTTTGCTGAAATCCAATTGTGCAATTGTTTTCTTTTATGGTCTGTGCTCTGTGTGCTCTAACAACATTGTTAAACTCAATTAGTTCTAGTAGCTCTTTTGTAGATTCTTTAGTATATTCTTTGTAAAAAGTCTTGGTGTCACCCTGGCTGGTGTGGCTCAGTTGGTTGGAGCATTGTCTGGTGCACCAAAGGGTCTCAAGTTCGATTCTTGGTCTGCGTACATACCTAGGTTGTGGGTTCGATCCCCAGTTGAGTTTGTTGTTTCTCTTTATGCAGAATTTTCCCATTTCATTTATGTCATTGATTTTATAGGCATAAAGTTGCTCATGACATTTCACCACTATGTATTAATGTTTGTACAATCTGTGGTGATATCCCTAGTTCAAACCTTATGTTGGTAATTATTTTTTTCTTGGTTCATTTATTAGAAGTTTAATGATCTTATAATATTTTCAAAGAACCAATATTTGCCTTTGTTAATTTTTTCTGCTTTTTAAAAAAATATTTTTTATTGATTTCAGAGAGGAAGAGAGAGATAAAAACATTAATGATGAGAGAATCATTGATTGGCTGCCTCCTGCACACCCCCTACTAGGGATCGAGCCCGCCTTGTCCGGAATCGAACCTGGGACCCTTCAGTCGGCAGGCCGATGCTCTATCCACTGAGCAAAACCAGCTAGAGCAATTTTTTTCTGCTTTTTAAAGAAATCAGTTTTCTATTTCATTGTTTTCTGCCTTTATTGTTACTATTTCTTTCCTTCTATTTACTTTGGGTACAATATCCTTTTTTCTCTATTTTGTAAATAGAAATTTAGATCATTGATTTTAAATCTCTCTTCTTTTCTAATGTAAGTATTTAAAACTACAGGTTTTCCTCTAAGCACTGTTTTAACATCACCAAATTTGATGTCATCATTTAGTTTGAAATATTCCTAATTTGCCTTGTAATTTCCTTTTTGACCCATGGATTATTTACAAGCGTTACTTAAAATATTGGTGTGTGTTTTTTTAGATATTGTATGTTTCTGATTTTTAACTAATTAATTTTTTGTAGTCAGAGAACATACTCTATAAGTGCTATTCATGCAATCCTGGAGCAGGGGTAGGGAACCTTTTTTCTTCCAAGGGCCATTTGGATATTTATAACATTGTTCAAGGGCCATACAAAATTATCAACTTAAAAATTAGCCTGCCGTATTTGATCAAACATTTAATTAACTCACCCCTAATGCCTTGCAAGGCCAGATGTTCCCCACCCCGTCCAGATAGCATAGAAAGTGCTCTCTGGCTAAAGGAGGAATAAAGCCTTCATATTGAAATATTAAGTCAACAAAAGTATTTATTTTTTCTAATTGTTCCTTACCCATCTTAGGCTATACGATTGAATGAGACATTATTCTGGATATTTTTGTGAGGGTATTTTTTGGGTGTGATTAGCATTTAAAATTAGTGGACTTTGAGTAAAATAGATTCTTCTCCATAATGTGGGTGGGCTTCACCCAATCAGTTTGGAGGCCTGAATAGAGCAATAACCTGACCTCCCCCAAGCAAGAGGGAATACTGCCAGCATATGGCCTGCAACATTGGCTCTTTCTGGGTCTTCAACCTGCCAGTCCACCTTGTAGATTTTGGACTTTCCAGCCTCCATAATTACATAAGTCAATTCCTCAAAATAAATCTATCTATAATCTCCTAATGGTTCTGTTTCACCGCAGAACCTGACTAATAGAGGCATTTATTCGTCATTCCCTGACTAAAAGGCTCCTCTGCCCACTTTTCCTCATCCTCAAAATGGTTCTGGTGACCAGCTTTAAAATATTTGTTTTAAATGTCTATATATAATTAAATTTAAAATATTTCATCTCAAGTACTCAGCATCTACTTTTGGTGATCATCAAGGAGCTGTTAAGAAGAGAAGATATGGGTCTCCCAGGGAATGGCTGATAATTAAGGCAAATGGGCATGGAGGAAAAAACACAGGCAGATAAACTGTTCTATAATCATGGACAAGCATCAAATTTCTCAATTGTAAAATATAGGAAACAATCTTTACCTCATAGGCTGGCAAGAGGTCACATGGGATAGGCTACTGGCCTACACTACCTTCCGGCAGTATGCTTGGTCTATAACAGGAAATCACCAAAGGTGAGGTTCTCAGAGATCTCTAGAGGGCAAATACCTTGTAGTTGGCGTTTGTGTTCTCCCCACCTACCTATCCACCTCCAAACTGAAACATATCAGTGGACATACAATAAATCACTGTAATTGCCTTTCATTGTGTTCCGAAGGTATAAGGACCTATCATTCCTCTAATTCCATTATCCAGGGATAAAGATGGTGACCAGTATGGTATATATATTTTTATATTTTATATTCTTTTTATTCTTAGCAATGTATCTTGACAGTATTTCACTTGAGTATATGTTAGATCTATGTGATCTTTTTAAATGGCTACATACTATTCTATTGTATGAATAACTATGTTTTATGGGAGATTGGTGAACATTTTGGTTGTTTTCAAGTTGTTGCTTTTTCTTTTTTAAACTAAGGTTGCTTTTCACCAACAAAGCTCATGTAAAGATCAAGTGCTCAATACATTTTTACTGAAGGATAAAAAATTTCAGTTAGAAATCTTACACCATTGTTCTTTAACATGTTCCTTATTAGTTACTTAGTTAAATCCTGAGATGTGCTACATTTGCCTGCAGAAACATTGTACCATTTTATATTTCCAGAAGTAGTATAGGGAACTTCCTATTCACATAAAACTTGAATTTCTATATTCATACATTCTAATTGTTGAATACCTTCCCTTGCTGTATCAGTCCTTATTGATGTTTTTAAAAGTTTTCCCCATTCCTTAAGTACACTTAAGTTAACCTCTCTCTTATTATTTATTCCTAGACTTTTGTTGTTGTTTTTATATCTAAATGTTTAACCCATCTGGATCTCTTTACAGGATTAGGAAAACTTATATCATTCTATGTTAATTAATTATCTCAATAGCATTTCTTCCTTTTATCATTAAATTGTGAAATATAGCACATCTATGGAAAAATGCATAACCATAAGTGAATAATTATAAAATAAATACCCATGTAACATGTAATAAACCGAGGTTAAGAAATAGAAATTTGCAAGCTCCTGTGCCCCCTCTGACGATTTTTTTATTAATCACAAAATCCTCCCTTCTCACCAGAGGTAATCATTATCCTAAATTTTACCGTAATTATTTCCTTGCTTCTCTTTATAGTTTTTTACCTGTATCTGCATTCCTAACCATTTACTTTTGCCTATGATTTAATTTTATATAAATTTAATCACACTGATTTTACTCATTTGATCTTTCTTACAGCACTCAAATTATGTTAATAAACACCATTCATGTTTTTATGTATAGATCTGGTTCATTCTTATTGCATATATTATATCATTGCATGAATATAACATATAATGCATTTATTCATTTTCATCATTATGGATATTATTTCCCAATTTTGGGTTAGTTATATATTTTTTTAATATATTTTATTGATTTTTTACGGAGAGGATGGGAGAGAGATAGTTAGAAACATCGATGGGAGAGAAACATCGATCAGCCGCCTCCTGCACATCTCCTACTGGGGATGTGCCCGCAACCCAGGTACATGCCCTTGACCGGAATCGAACCTGGGACCTTTCAGTCTGCAGGCCGACGCTCTATCCACTGAGCCAAACCGGTTTCGGTGGTTACTTATAAATAATGCTATCATTAACAAGTTTGTACATCTCTGGCAGGTACATATTAGAAGTGGAATTCCTAAGTCATAGGCATCCATTTTCACCTTTAGTAGATAATGACAAAATATTTTCCAAAGTGATTGCATCAATTTACATTCCCATCAGCATATTTTTATCTGGATATGAGTTATTTGTGAGTTATATGTGTGGCAAATACCTCTCCCACTGGATGGCTTAATTTTTAAAATTTGTCATAGTATTTTTTAAAAAAATCCTTTTATTATGGACTATTTCAAATATATTCAAAGTCATTTGGAAAAATATAATGTAACCTGATGTACTCACCACTAAGCTACAATAATTTCCAACTCATGGTAAATCTGTTTCTATTTCCACCCCTTCCTTTCTTACCATATTGTACTTTTAATCTTTTATTTAAGTATAATTGCTATATAATCTTATATTAGTTTAAAGTGTATAATATAGTGATTTGACATTTACATACCTTACAATGTGATCAACACACTAAGTCTAGTAATCATCTGTCACCGTGCAAACTTATCAAAATATTATTGACTATATACCCCTTCACCCTTTTCACTATCTCTACATGCCCCTCCCCTCTGACAACCATTTGTTTAATCTCTGTTTCTATGAGTCTGTTTTTGTTTTATTTTGTTGTTTTTTAGATTACACATATAAGTGAAACCATATGGTATTTGTCTTTCTCTGTCTGACTTATTTCACTACTAGAGGCCCGGTGCACAAAATTCATGCACAGGTGGGATCCATAGGCCTGGCTGGCAATTAGGGCTTATCAGGGTCATCTTGCCCAGTCCTGATTGGGGCCAGGCTGGCCGAGTCCTGGTGGCTGCCGGCCGGAGCCTGCTGGCACCTGTTGGCTCTGCCGGATAGGGCCTGCTAGATGGGGGGAGGGGTGGGGGAGGTTGGCTGTGGAAGCACACTGACCACCAGGGGCAGCTCCTGCATTGAGCATATTCCCCCTGCTGGTCAGTGCATGTCATAGTGAATGGTCAACCTGTTGTTCTGGTCATTCCGGTCGTTCGGTCCTAATGGTCGCTTAGGCTTTTATATATATAGATTACAGTTTTTTAAAATTTACTGGCACTGGTTAATAAAATTACATAGGTTTCACAGGTACAATTCTATAATTCATCATCTGTATATCTTATTGTGTGTTCATCGCCCCAAGACAAGTCTCCTTCCATCACCATTTATCCCCTCTTTATCCTCCTCTACTTCTCCCAACCACCTTTTCCCTTTGATAATCACCATACTGTTGTCTGTCTATGAAGGTTTTTTTTCCTTAATCCTTTCACCTTTTTCACCAGCCCTACTACCCCATCCCCTCTGACACCTGCCAGTCTGTTCTCTGTATCTTGAGTCTCTTTTTATTTTGTTTATTTATTTTGTTCATTAGATTCTACATATAGGTGAGAACATATGGTATTTGTCTTTCTTTTTTTTTTATTCTTATACTAGAAGCCTGGTGCACAGAATTCATGCACAGGTGTGGTCCCTAGGCCTGGCTGGTGATCGAGGCGTAAGCATCTGTTGTGGAAGAGCAGGTCCCAGCTGACCTCTGGGCCCTGAGCAGCACCTGTGCCCCTGTGCACCTAGTACCTGTGTGTGGGGGCTTCCCCAGCAAGTGAGTCCTGGTGTCCCAGGAGAGGGTAACAGGGCCAGTGAGAGCTAGCTGGGTGGACACCCTGCATTCTCACTGCACCTCCATCCCTGTCACCCTTGCCTCCAGGTAGCTGGTAAGAGGCCCCTTTCCCCTGCCTGGGTGCCATGGGAAGTTGGTGGTTGCCACCCACTCCCAGTTCTCTGTCCCAGCCTGGGCCCGGCCCCAATTTTGGGAATCAGGGCCTGCCAGCCACTGGTTGCAGTCAGCGGGGCAATCGGTGGAGCAAGTAGGTCCCCACTCTCATCTGCCTTGGCCTGGCACCGCCTGCTCACTTGCTCCACCATCCCGCCATGGTCCTGCTCTCATAGGGGCCCATCTGGGCCGGCAGCACCTTCACTGCTGCCCACTGCCAGCACTGTGTCACTGACGCCCGCCATGTTCCGCGCTACCCCCTGGTGGTCAGCGCACATCATAGCGAGACATCGAATTCCTGGTTTCCAGGTCGAACGACCACCTGAGGGGATAATTTGCCTATTAGGCTTTTATTATATAGGATTTTATCCTCCCTATACCCTCCTCCACCTTCCCCCACCCCCTCCCTGGCAATCATCACACAGTTGTCCATGTCCATGAGGTTATTTTTTTCTGTTTTTAATTTTTTTTATCATGGTTTTTTATTTTACATTGGTTTGAATGAGGATCTAATACCACACACACATTACCCTTCCTTGATATGTCTCTTAGGTCTCTTTTAATCCAAAGTTTCCCTACTCATCACTTTTAAATATATTTTTATAGGAAAACATACATGTACATAACAGAAAATTTACCATTTTAACCATTTTAAATGTACAGTTCAGTAACATTAGGTATATTTACACTGTTGTGCAACCATCACTACTATCCATCTACAGAACTTTCTTCATTTTCCAAAACTAAAACTCTATATCCATTAACAATAATTCCACATTTCTCCCTTCCCCCAGCCCTTGACAACCACTATTCTTTCTGTTTCTATGAATTTGCCTATTCTCGGAATCTCCTAGCAATGAAATCATACAATACTTCTCCTTTCATGCCTGGCTTATTTCACTTAGCATAATATATTTAAGGTTTATATATGTTGTAGCATGTATCAGAATTTCATTCCTTTTTAAAACTAAACTATATTCATTTTATATATATATATATATATATATATATATATATATATATATATATATATGTATATAACTTATTTATTCACTTGTGGATGGACATTTCATATTCTGAAATCAACTCTGCTTAATTAATCTAGCCACCCCCATTTTCTTATGACTAATGTTTCCATACTATTTTTTTTCATTCTTTTACTATTAACCCATTTGTGTCTTTATATTAAAGTGGGCTTCTCATAATGATTACATAAGTGGTTAGAATTTTTTTTTCCTGCAAGACTTGCTTAATTCATATCTTTTTTTTTTAGTTTTATTGCTTAAAGTATTACAAAGGGTATTACATATGTCTCCTTTTTCCCCCCACCCTTGACAATCCCCTGGCCTCCCCTACCCTCCAGTGTCTTATGTCCATTAGTTATGCTTATATGCATACATATAAGTCCTTCAGTTGATCTCTTACCCCTCTTCTGCCCCCCTAACCTCCCTGGCCTTCTTGCTGCAGTTTCACAGTCTGTTTGAGGCTGTTCTGCCTCTGTATCTATTTTTGTTCATAAGTTTATAATGGTCTTTATTATCCCTGAATGAGTGAGATCATGTGGTATTTTTCCTTCATTGACTGGCTTATTTCACTTAGCATAATGCTCTCCAGTTCCATCCATGCCATTGCAAATGGTAAGAGTTCCTTCTTTTTTACAGCAGCATAGTATTCCATCGTGTAGATGTACCACAGTTTTCTAATCCATTCATCTACTGATGGGCACTTAGGCTGTTTCCAGATCTTAGCTATGGTGAATTGTGCTGCTATGAACATAGGGGTGCATATATCCTTTCTGATTCGTGTTTCTGGTTTCTTGGGATATATTCTTAGAAGTGAGATGACAGGGTCAAATGGGAGTTCCATTTTTAGTTTTTTGAGGAAACTCCATACTGTCTTCCATAGTGGCTGCACCAGTCTGCATTCCCACCAGCAGTGCACGAGTGTTCCTTTTTCTCCACATCCTCTCCAGCACTTGTCGTTTGTTGATTTGTTGATGATAGCCATTCTGACAGGTGTGAGATGGTACCTCATTGTTGTTTTGATTTGCATCTCTCGGATGATTAATGACTTTGAGCATGTTTTCATATGTCTCTTGGCTTTCTGAATGTCCTCTTTTGAAAGGTGTCTATTTAGGTCCTTTGCCCATTTTTTGATTGGATTGTTTATCTTCCTTTTGTTAAGTTGTATGAATTCCCTATAAATTTTGGAGTTTAGGCCCTTATCAGATATGACATTGGCAAATATGTTTTCCCACGCAGTGGGCTTTCTTGTTGTTTTGTTGATGGTTTCTTTTGCTGTGCAGAAGCTTTTTATTTTGATGTAGTCCCATTTGTTCATTTTCTCTTTAGTTTCAAGTGCCCTAGGAGCTGTATCAGTGAAGAAATTGCTTCGGCATATGTCTGAGATTTTGTTGCCATTGGATTCTTCTAGAATTTTTATGGTTTCTCGTCGTACATTTAAGTCCTTTATCCATTTTGAGTATATTCTTGTGTATGGTGTAAGTTGGTGGTCTAGTTTCATTTTCTTGCATATATCTGTCCAATTTTCCCAACACCATTTATTGAAGAGACTATCTTGACTCCATTGTATGTTCTTGCCTCCTTTGTCAAATATTAATTGAGCATATTGGTTCAGGCCGATTTCTGGGCTCTCTATTCTATTCCATTGATCTATATGCCTATTCTTGTGCCAGTACCAGGCAGTTTTGAGAACAGTGGCTTTGTAATACATCTTGATATCTGGTATTGAGATCCCACCTACTTTGTTCTTTCTCAAGATCGCTGCAGCTATTCAGGGTCTTTTTTTATTCCAGATGAATTTTTGGAGAGTTCGTTCTAGATCTGTGAAATATGCCGTTGGTATTTTAATGGGAAGTGCGTTGAATTTATGGATTGCTTTGGGTAGTATGGACATTTTAATGATGTTGATTCTACCAATCCATGAACAGGGTATGTTCTTCCATCTGTTTATGTCTTCCTCTATCTCTTTTTTCAACTTCCTGTAGTTTTCTGAGTAGAGGTCTTTTACCTCTTTAGTTAAGTTTATTCCTAGGTAGCTTAATTTTTTTGGTGCGGTGGTAAATGGGATTGTTTTTTTAGTCTCTCTTTCTGAAAGTTCACTATTGGTGTATACGTGGTCAGAATTTTTACCCAATCCTTCAATCTCTCACTTTTACTTGGAGTACTTAAACAATGAATATTTATTGTAACTATAATGTGATTGATTTAAATCTAGTATTTTGCTATTTGCTTTCATATGTCATCTTTTCATTGTTGTTCCTTTTTACCCTCTATCTCTGCTTAAAAAAAATAATAATTAGCCTGGCTGGTTTGGCTCACTGGATAGAGCCTCGGCCTTGGGACTGAAGGGTCTCAGGTTCGATTCTGGTCAAGAGCATGTACCTTGGTTGCGGGCACATCCCCAGTAGGGGGTGTGCAGGAAGCAGCTGATCTATGTTTCTCTCTCATCGATGTTTCTAACTCTCTATCCCTCTCCCTTCCTATCTGTAAAAAAAATCAATAAAATATATTTTAAAAAATAATTAATGCTATTTTACTATTTTATTTCCACTTTGGATGATTAGCTATAACCCTTGACTTTATTTTTAGTGTTTACTCTAAAGTTTATAATATGCATTATTAACTCACTACAATTTAGCTTCAAGTACAACTATACCAATTCATGTAAGAACTATACAATGGTGTACTCTCACTTCCCACCTCTAACCTTTCCACATAATGTCTCTCTGTCATTACTTATGAGTCCCATCAGCCATTACCAGGAAAAAAGCTCAAATCTAACTCAATAGCTTACTTTGCTTATATTTGCATGAATTTTCACACAAGCTTTTACTTATAGACAGAGATGTACTCCGTGAAATGTTTAGAGGATCAGTGAAAGATGTCCCTATCTAATGGGATTTTTGGAGAATGAAGTAAAATAATGAAGAGCAGTGATATGAGTATATCTGTTGTTTGGCATCATTATTCTATTGAAGGTGGCAAGATGTAAGACAAGGAGATCAGTAAATGTTTCTGGAGTTATCCAGGAATTTATGGCTTCTTGCATTACTGGAGTGGCAATGGAACCAAAGTGAGAACTGGAAGGATTCCTAAGATCCTTAGGAGGTAATCATTGAAACCTGTTGTTTATTGGGGCACTTGATATTTGTTAGTCATGTACTAAATGCTTTATATAAATTATATCATTTAATCATGACAACTCTGTAAAGTACTTAGAACTATTAGCCACATTTTATAGATGAGGCACAGGGAACTTTATTTTTTAATTTTTTATTTATATATATTTTTTTATTTCAGACAGGAAGGGAGAGGGAGAGAGAGATAGAGACATCAATGATGAGAGAGAATTACTGATCGGCTGCCTCCTGCACGCCCTCTATGGGATTGAGCCTGCAACTGGGGCATGTGTCCTCACCCGAATGGAACTGTGACCTCCTAGTTCATAGGTCAACAATCAACCATCTGAGCCACACCAGCCAGTGAGGCACAAGGAACTTTAAATATCCAATCTTTAAATCTCAGGTTAAACAATAGGTAAGTAAATGCAATTAATTCAAACTCAGATCTGTTCAAAGCTATACTTCTCACTAATAATGTCAAAATCTTCAGCACCTGTAGCCCTCCAGCCATTTGAAAACCATAAGTCTAACCAACTGCATGAAAAGCTGTTTACAGAGGATTCAGGAGTTCCCCACCCCACCAACAAATCTTTGGCCTCTATCACAACTAACCATTCCTTAATAACTGTGATAACAATATTTCATTCTTTTTAAGACCTCTTCTGTCTTTTAAAGCATTTTCTGGAACCATTTACTAGTACATCAAACTGGTTAGTGGCAACTTTGCATTCATAATGATCCACAGTCTTCCTAAAAACAAGTTTGTATTTTGCTTGTTTTAAATATATTTTTATTGATTTCAGAGAAGAAGGGAGAGGGAGAGAGAGAGAAATAGAAACATCAATGATGAGAATCATTGATCTGCTGCCTCCTGTATGTCCCCCACTGGGGACCGAATCAGCAAACCTACACTTGTAAGTGCCAGGACCTGGAATCCTCCTGGTTCATCAAACCATGCCCTCCTGGTTCAAAGGTCTACCCTCAACCACTGAGCTACACCAGCTGGGCCAAAAAACAAATTTTAAGAACACATCCCTCTTACTGTTGCATCTGTTTGAAGCTAACAAATCAACAACAAATACACCTAGATTAGTATCAAAATCCTTAGCAACAAAAAAATTAGTGTCTGAAAAGTGGCCAGTTTTTGTTGGTGCTTCTAATTACCCATTGTGGCGGAATAAGGTCTAAGGATGGAGATGAAAAGCTATTTGATTCTGAATGAGAGTGTTGAGGAAAGGGAGGATTTTTTGAGTACATCATTGAAGGAAATAAAAGGGCTTGGTACAAACTGGGATAGAGAGTACGTGATACTGAGGTTGAACTAGTAAATTTTTATGACTGGCCTTTGAGATCTAAAAAATCGAAGGGCAAGGTACTGTGGAATTATGGCTTCAGTAGCTCACGTAATGAAAGTGTTTCACATATCTAAGAGTGCTTCAAAAGGGTAGCCTATCCAGCTGCCCTGTACATTTTAAACTTCAAAAAATGTGTCTGCCTGGAGGGTTTATATTTATCTTATGACTCAGCAACAGAAACAGGTGGCTGGGTCTTTTTATCTTCCTATTTTGAATCTTTTTTCCAAATGTGCATATTTGGATTCTATTTCTGATTGTTGTTATATTTCTGATTATTAAAAAATACAATAAATTTATAGAAAAGGATAAGAAATTATCAGAACAAAGGTGAAAAACAAAATCCCGATCATTGAGTTTTTCAATTTACCCTACCTGCTCCAATTTTGTTTTGTCAATGTAAGAAATATTCAAACATGTAGAGAATTTTTGTGAGTTTATTTGAGCCAAACTGACAATTTCAAGGAAGCGAAATCTCAACAGATTTGAGAAAGTGCTCCAGAAAGTGGCAGTTTTGCATCTTATTTTATACATTACAATGAAATTCACTGGTGATAGATTAGGGAGGTGGGAGAAGGCAAAGAGGGGAAATGCCGAGGTCCAACCCCAGCGGGTCCAGGGGTCCCCAAAGGTGTGGACGGAGTCGGCGAAGAAGGAATGACACGATGACAGCGTTCAGTTGATCAGCAGCCTAGCCAGGATCTCCAGTCAGGATCTCCAGCCAAGTTCTGGTCTGGATCTCCAGAGAGGTTCTGCCTAGGATCTCCAGTCAGGTTCAGTCACCAGGTTCTAGTCAGGCTCTCCTGCCAATCTCTGCAGTCAGGTTCAGTCCAGGATCCCCTGCCATGCTCTCTCGCCAGGCTTTGCCTCCAAGCTCCGAGGCCAGTCCCTGTCCAGGATCCTCTGGCATGCTCTCTCCAGCGAAGTTCTTCTGTCTCTAGAGAACGTTCTGTGTAGGTTCTGTGCCTAGGCTCTGTCTCTCTTGGTCCTGTCTTCCAAGCCCTGTGTTCTCAGTTCTGTCTCTTGCTGTCTTGTTACATCTGTATTTATACCAGTTGATTCAATCCTATCAATCTCTATTACAAAGGTTAGGGCGTTTCTTGTCTCCATTCCAGGGAGTAAAGATTATGTAGCTTAAGCATGATTGTTTGTAGTGATTAACTACCCGCCTGGCACTTAGTTAAGGAGTTTCATCCCCTCCCTGACTTCAGGGAAAAATTCCTACCTGGGGAAACAACCTTTCTCGGAGAGGTGACCTTGGTTAAAACCCAGCGCCAAGAAGGTGAGCAAACATATTAAGAACCATATGCCATATATGCCAGGTCCCTTGAAACAGCAAGCATGGACCGGCTCCCGTCAAATTCCCCCTTTTTTATTTTTTAAAGGCAGGCATTAAAAAGAAAAACCTCAAATGCTCTCTTATATCCATTTTAAGAGTAGCATTGGCAATTTCCGCTATTACCTGAGTCCTGATCTATCATCCCAGGGAGAGCTTGCCAATCCTGCACTTTCCCAGGGTGGAAAGGCTGCAGTGGGGTTAAGAATAAGGCTCCTTGGGCCTACCTTCTCCCATGCCATTACATTTACCTTTCCTTCCTCAGAAAAGCATGGACATACTTCTTGTATAAAACGTTCTGTCTGACTGGGAGTAACCTTAATTCTTCTGCTAGCAAGCATATGTGTTAAAAGATCAATACAGAGTCTTATTTCTTTAGACTCAGTATGGCACATCTTCTTAATCTAAAGATCAATACAGAGTCTTCTTTCTTTGGACTCAGTATGGCACATCTTCTCAATCTAAGAATCAATACAGAGTCTTCTTTCTTTGGACTCAGTATGGCACATCTTCTCAATCTAAGAATCAATACAGAGTCTTCTTTCTTTGGACTCAGTATGGCACATCTTGTCAATCTAAGTTCTTTACTATCCACCTTCTTACCCTACTTATCCTCTGTAGGGGGGTCTGCAGTACCCTGGTAGAGTCCTATCCGTCCCGAGTGTGGGGTTCTCAATGTGGGGGGGGGCTTACCTAGGGGAATCCTGTTCCAGGGGTTCCCAAAGGTGTGGACGGAGTCGGCGAAGACTATCCACCCTCTTCCTACGGTGGAGTCCTATCCATCCCAAGAGTGGGGCTTAACTAGGGGTCCCTGTTCGGGCGCCAGATGCTGGGGTCCAACCCCAGCAGGTCCAGGGGTCTCCAAAGGTGTGGATGGAATTGGCGAAGAAGGAATGACAGGGAGACAGCGTTCAGTTGATCAGCAGCCTAGCCAGGATCTCTAGCCAGGATCTCCAGCCAAGTTCTGGTCTGGATCTCCAGAGAGGTTCTGCTTCGGATCTCCAGCCAGGTTCTGTGGCCATGTTCCCTCGCTAGGTTCTCCAGCCAGGTTCTGTCTGAGATCTCCAGCCAGGTTCGGGGAAAAATTCCTACCTGGGAAACAACCTTTCTCGGAGAGGTGACCTTGGTTAAAACACAGCGCCAAGAAGGTGAGCAAACATATTAAGAACCATATGCCATATATGCCAGGTCCCTTGAAACAGCAAGCATGGACCGGCTCCTGGCAGGGAAACCTCTGGGATTGGATAAAAAGTAAAACGATATATGCTTCTTTTACATAGGTGAATACAGGATAGTTAACAGTCAACAATTAACATGATTTGCAGTCTGCTCTGGTGCAATGCCTGTGCTTTGAGGGATGAAGGGTGGGGAAGTAAATTACTTTGTTATTGCAAAGGCAAGTTTATCAGGTATGTTATCCTAGATGCAAAAAGACAACAGACAGGCTTAGTTAAGATGAAGATTGACCTTCGTTAGGGAAAAATACTGTCTTAGGACGTGACTACCTACCATGAGCCACTTTCAGTTTAAAAGTTTTAATATCAGACCATTGTATGTGATTACTTTAGGTCTCTGAGTTTGTAAGGCCGACATGCAGGACTCTCCTGAACTTGTCAGGTTAGCACATGGTCCCTTTTTGTCCGTAGTTTCAAGAATTGAACTGCAGAGGAAATGGTGGCTATTACTGACTGGTGGGTGGTAGGGTGGGGGGAAGACTGTTACCTTTCTGTTCCTGTGGCTTAGAAGAGAATGACTAATCCTCTCTGTCAACACAGCCACTAAAAAGTAACAATGGTTAATATGACTATGGGAAGATGCAGCCCTTTCTGGTAATCAGAGAAAGACAAACTTTATCCACAGAAAGAAGGGGCCACTTTTGACTTCTGGCTTTAACAATGACAAAAATGAGTGACAGGGCCGGGTGTGGTGGGGGGTGGGAAGTTGATTAGCCATTCCACTTCTGCAGCACAGCTGGTGGGAGGGGAAAATGGGGACCAGAGTTGGAGGATGACATAATACTCACGTGACCAAGAGCTGCCGTGAAGTTCCTATATTCTCAGGTTTCTTTCTCCTCTGGGTACCAGCTCCTTACTGCCCTGCAGGCATTGGTGCTTGTGGCCTAGAGAAGGAGGACGTGAATTCCTTAAATCCCAGCAGGTTGGTGTGAGGGAACCGTTGGTCCCCCTGGGGTGATAATGGCTGAATCTAATGGCTTTCCCCAAACCTCTACAGTCTCATCGGAGATAATTGTATTTTTTGAAAGGGGGTAGGAGGGGAGGCTGAAGTAGGTGGAAGTCTCCTGAAAGACACTCAGAGATTCAATGACAGTTTAGAAATAATCAGCTTCTCTCAGATTGGTAAGCTTTCTCTTTATCCATATCCTTCTCTCTCCAATTCTGTTGAAGGAAACGAGGTGTGGGCTGGTGTGTGGAGAACGGCTGGAATTCTGGGATGCAGACAGAGAAATTTAGAGATAGATATAAAATAATTCGTCTCATTCAACGCCAGCCTGAGAGGATGGGGAGGGAGGGAACAGTGGGCCTTGCAAGGACTAGGCCTAAGGGTTAGGGGGTTGGGAGTGGAGACAGAGATCCAGGAGGAAGGGATAGGGACCGGAGGGGAGCCAGGAGGTAGGAAATGTTGGGCAAGGATGGTTATGAGGATCCTGGATTCCAAATAATAACGTTCCTCTTACCGTTGGGGGCTGGTGAATCCCCCAGAGAACTCTCCTTTCCCCTCCCCCTTCCTTTCTGTCTGCAGGTCCCAGGATCTGGGTTCACAGACATCTCCAGACAAGAAAAAGAGGAAGAAACTATCCCTATTTCTCACAGGTCAGAGAGAGGGAAATACTAGACCTGGGTCTCTGCGGGTGAGTGTTGGGAAGGTAGAGAGCTGTTAAAATTTGCAGGCTCACAGCTCACTCTTGGTCTGCCATTAGCCTTGTCTGCTGGATAATTGGTGGGTTGCTGAGGGAGGGGCAAGTAGAGAAGGGGGGAGGTTTGGGAAGGGGTGGAATCTCAAACTTCTGAGGGCTGGCCCTGTTTGGCAGAGGTGGGGAATTAGGTAAGCATCTTGCTTCAAAGAGAAATTGACAAGCAATTTTACTCTACATTTTCTCCCTAGACTTAAGCAGGAAACAACTACATCATGCAAAAACCCTGCAAAGAAAATGAAGGGAAAGCCAAGAGCCCCAAGCCAAAGAGAGAAGAGTGCCCCTATGGAGAATGTGAACGCCAGCAAACTGAAGGGAATTTTAGGCAAAGACTGCTTCAGTCTCTCGAGGAATTTAAAGAGGACATCGATTACAAGCATTTTAATAATGAAGAAATGACAAGAGAGGGAGATGAGATGGAAAGGTGTTTGGAAGAGATAAGGGGTCTGAGAAAGGAGTTTAGGGCTCTGCATTCTAACCATCGGCATTCCTGAGACCGTCCTTATCACATTTGATGCATTTTCCCCCTGAATTCAGTTATTTTCTGTTATTAATATAGCTACCGCTGGGTTCTTTTGGTGTGGATTTTCTTGCTAAATATTTGTTATCATTTTACTCCAATTCTTCAATATTCCTTTGATTTACATATGACTCTTGTTACCAACATCTCATCTTTAGACCCAATCTCATTCATTTAATAGGATGTTTCATTCATTTGCATGAGAAGATGCTCATTGAATATTGTAAATGGAAAAAAATACATTGTAAAACATTACATATACACACATATATATGCACACATATAATGACCATTTATATGCACTATAATGCAAAAAATCTGAATTAGTATACACCAAAACATTAATAGTAACTGTGTGATCTGTACTTTATTTCTTTTTTTAACCTATCTGTATCTTCTCATTTTCCAAAAAAATGAATATCTATATATATGTGTGTATTATTTGTGTCACAAAAAGCTAAAAATAAACAGACACAGCTAAAGAACTTGTAAATGGCATTTGAAAGGCAGTGAAAGACTTAATAAACTCTTATAACAGAGCTAGGAATATAAACTTTAAATCACCTCTGGATCTCTTAGCCAGAGGAATAAAATGGCAATTATTACAGACACACTTGCTTAAGACCTGGTCTTTTCATGGGGAAAACATTTGCCTCAGAGGGCAGCTGTGGAGAAGAAAGGGGTTGTGCTTGGTGGGCTCATGTTCCCGGCTGTGTAGGACCCCAACCCACCACAGAACATAGTAATTTGAGGGAGGGCCCTGGCATGACTCAACCCCTGACCCAGAACAAGTCCAACAGGCAGGGAGGTAGGAGTTTCCATGCCAGTCCTGTGCTGGTGAGCCCCACCCCTGTCTCCCTTGGGTCCTGCCAAGTCTGCTGGGTCCTTGGCTCTCTGCTGGCCCCACTGCCGATGGGGCACTGGAGCTGAGTGCCAAATCCCCACTGAGTTACCTGGAGTCCCCAGTGAGTTGAACTCCCCACTCTGTTTTCTGAAGCCTCAGTCTCCTTTATAATGACACTTAACACAGGTGGGGATTGCCCTAGGAATACTTGTTGTTAGCAAAACAGCCCCTTTTGGTTTTTCAGTGCCACAATCCCTCCTCTCCATAGGAGTCAGACATGATGAGTCCATTTTGGGGGTCGGACTCTGATAAAAGGTTGAGAAAAAGATAGCATGCTGTAGTCGGAGTTTTTGCTCTAAATCTAAGGACTAAGGTTTTGTTTCCCTTTTCTCATGAAATATTCTCTTCCTGAAGGCTCCTGGCAGGCCTGCCTTACTCATTCAGAAGAGTCTTTGGGGCATGCGTAAATTATACGAAGTGATTCAGGAAATAGATCTAAAGGAATAATCTCTCTCTCTCTCTCTCTCTCTCTCTCTCCTTTCCCCTGCTGAAACTTGTAAAAATTCTTTGTGAGACTAATATATAATATATAACATATTATTTATATATATATAAAAATATACTTTTAGTGTACATATATACATATATGTGTTATATATTTAGTGTATATATGTGATATGTGTATATATTTTAGTCTTACAAAATATATGTATATACATATGTATATAAACATAAGTACAGTGGGGCCTTGACTTACGAGTGTCCCAACTAATGAGTTTTTCCGAGATATGAGCCGTCTCTAGGCCCAATTTTTTGCTCTGAGTTGACAGAGTAATTTGAGTTAACAAGCTCCTTAACGAGCTCCGTCACGGAACGAATTAAACTCGTAAGTCAAGGCCCCACTGTATTTTATTTCTGACTGCATAAAATTGGCAGTAATCTATTTCTAGAGAAATAGGAAAGGGATCACTCACCAAATTCAGTCTATAACATTATTGCAACATTGTATAACAGAACTCTTAACAAAGGTAGCTCCTTACATCTAGAGTGCTTATTAAAAGTGCAAAGTTCAGCTGGACTGGTGTGGCTCAGTGATTGATGTCAACCTATGAACCAGGAGGTCACAGTTTTATTTCTGGTCAGGCCACATGCCCGGGTTGCGGGCTCGATCCCCAGTGTGGGGTGTGCAGGAGGCAGCTGATCAATGATTCTGTCATCATTGATGTTTCTATCTCTCCCTCTCCCTCTCTGAAATCAATAAAAATTTAGTTTAAAAAATTAAAAATAAAATATTGAAATAAAAATTAAGAAATAATGTATAATTTGTGATGTGATTATCTTCTTAAGCATGAAAGAAAATCCAGAAGTTATAAAGAAAACATATCAAAAGTCCAAAGACAAATAACCTGGGAGAAAATATTTGCAGTACCATGATAGATCATGGAAAAATATCTCTAATAGCGCAATAGCTTTTACAAATGAAAAACAAAAAGACAAATAAAGCAGTAAAAAAATGTGCATTCTATATAACCCAGCACTTCTACTGTTTTGTATTACCATAGAGATATAGATACACATGAGCACAGGAAAGCATAGATAGATGTCTATTGTGGCATTGTTTTTAATAGCCAAGATATTGAAGATAGCCTGTCATCGAAATGGAAATTTTACATAAACTGTGGTCTATCTATACCAAGAAAACTACACAGTAATTGAAAAGAATGAATTTATTATATTGCAACATCTCCAGGATTATCCTATATAATAAAAGCCCAATGACTGAATGGCAGAACTACCAGAATGACTGGAACAACCGTGGCCCCTCCCCCCAGCCGGTCCCACCCCCGATTGATCACCATTAGGGCAGGCTGACTGGACTCCACCAGTGCACGAATTTGTGAACTGGGCCTCTAGTTGTTAAATAAGGACATTATATATTTTATGTGGCTATTACCACAAATAATAATGTCACATTAATGAATTACTTAGTTCATCTTTGTTTGTTTTTTTGTTAATCCTCACCTGAGGTTATCTTTTTCCATTGATTTTTAGAAAGAGTAGAAGGAAGGGGGAGAGAAAGAAATATTGATGTGAGAGGGCTAGGAATCTAACCTGTATCCCAGGTACATGTCCTTGACCAGGAATCGAACCCGAGACCTTTTGGTGCTTGTGTCAATGCTCTAACCGCTGAGAACACCAGCCAGGGCTACTTAGTTTATTTTAATATACTTTAATCACACCTCCAATTTCAATTAATCTCCTCCCCATAATTAAACACTTATCAGTTTGATGATTATCCATCTAGAAACTTATATATTTCTGTTTTGTATTTTAACTAAATATTATAATATTACATTATGACTTTCAGGTGCCCTTCATTATGAATTATAAGCTATTAGGCTCTTTGGTTATAAAGGAGACTCCTGTACAACTCAACTGAAATATGGTCTATGGTGGTTGTGCACATTAACATCTACAATAATAAAAGCGTAATATGCAAATCGACCAAATGACCAAACAGTAGAACAACTGTCTGGACAACCTTCCAGAAGACCACACTATGACACCCACTGGCACCAGGCCAGCCAAGGCGGGTGTGATGCGATTGGTCAGGGGTCCAGTCACCACCCCATGATCGCCCTGCAGAGGGAGGCCCAGGCTACCGACCAGTGGGCTGTGGCAAGTGGGCGAGGCCTCCCTCTGCAGGGGTGATCCATCGAAGAGCACTGGTCAGGAGGGCAGGGCCTACCTCTTTGGGGCAATCCATCGCGGGCCTCCTGGACTGTGAGAGGGCACAGGCCGGGCTGAGGGACCACCCCCTCCCGAGTGCACAAATTTCATGCACTGGGCCTCTAGTAGATTTATAATTATTGTTTTATGCATTTGTCTTTTAAGTAATATAGAAAACAAGAGGCGTTATAAACCAAATATGCAAAACTACTTACTTTTATATTTACCCATGTAGCTACCTTCACCATTGTTGTTTATTTCTTCATATGATTTTTGAGTTATCTATGTCTTTATTTCAGCTTGGAAGTCTTATAGGATTTTGCAGAGGTAAGTACATACAAATGCGAATAAATATATTTTCTATAGTTTGAATGTACCTTACATTACTCAAACCATTCCCCTGTTAATTAACATTCAAATAATTTCTATGTTTTACCCACTTAAAGCAATTCTGCTTGCAATTAACATGCTTGTACAGATATCAAATTTACTGGTATTTTTATTTCTATGGAATAGATTCTGGAAAGTAAGAATTATTAATCAAAAAGTATGTGTTCTCTTACATTTCCTAGCCTTCTTTGCACATATGTTGGGGCTATCAAATGTAATATAAGACACTTCTAATACTTATAAACATGGCTGGGTGGTCTCTCCACTCTCCTTTCAGTAACCTTGGAAACCATGTGTGCCATCTGGAACACATGACTGTGAGATGAATGCAAGCTAGAAACCTGAATAATCAATGGAGCAGAACCACGCAAAAGAGCCAGTAACTCTCATTGAACTATGACATGAAGAAGTAATAAATTGTTCTAAAGCCACTGAGCTAGCCTCTTTCATCTTAATATACTGCTTTCACCACACCTCCAATTTCAATTCCCTGCCCACAATTAAACACAATTTGACATATATCCATTTAGAAATTTACATATTTCTGTTTTGCATTTTAACTAAATATTATATTATAGTTATTGTCATATTATTTTTACTTAACAATATTCCTAAAGATGCTTCAATATAAGAATCTCATTCTTTGTAATAACTGTAGTATTTTTTAAAAATATATTTTTATTGATTTCAGAGAGGAAGGAAGAGGGAGAGTGAGATAGAAACATCAATGATGAGAGAGAATCATTGATAGGCTGCCTCCTACATGCCCCCTACTGGAGATCGAGCCCACAACCCAGGCATGTGCCCTTGACCAGAATTGAACCCAGGACCCTTCAGTCCACAGGCCAACCCTCTATTCACTGAGCCAAACCAACTAGAGCATGACTGTAGTTTTTTTTGATACAGGTTGATCACAGTTTATTTGCCTTTTCCCTTGTGATGACTTAGGCTATTTTCAATATTTTGGCTCTTACATACAATGCCACAATAGACATCTATCTATGCTTTCCTGTGCATGCATGTACCTATATTTCTATGGTAATACAAAACAGTGGAAGTGTTTGCTCATATAGTATGTGCATATTTTACTGGTTTGTTTATTTACCACACTATAAGCCATAAACATATCCATCACCTCCAAAGTCCTGATGCATATTGATACAAAAATCCTCAACAACATACTAGAAAACTAAGCCAGAAGCATATTAAAGAAAACTTTACATTATGATAAATTGGAAATTATTCACAAATATGCAAGGAGTGATTCAACATATAAAAATTACATTAATATAAGAAAATGAAAAATACATCATTATCTCAATTGATGCAGAAAAAGCATTTGACAAACTCCAACAGTCTTTCATGATAAAAAAAAAACAACACAACACCACTAAAAAATCTAGGAATATAAGAGGATTGTCTCAACATAATAAAGGGTATTTATGAAAAAGTCAATGCTAAATTATACTCAATATGTGAAAGATGGAAAGCTTTCTACGTAAGATCAGGAACAAGACAAGGATACCTGCTTTCACCACTATTATACTGAAATTTCTAGTAAGAGAAATTCAGCAAGAAAAAGTAATTAATCAAATCTAGGATCCCTATCAAGATGGTGCCACAGGTAAATGCAATACTACTAGAATCCTCCAACAACCACATCAAAATTAAAATGAAACTACAGAACAACCATCATTCTACAGAACTGTCTAAAATATAACCAAACAGAAATCCAATAACTATGAATACAATAAAGAGCCCAGATAGCGTGGCTCAGTGGTTGAGCATTGACCTATGAACCAAGGTCACGGTTCAATTCCCGGTCAGGACATATGCCAGGTTGCGGGCTCTATCCCCAATGTGGGGCACACAGGAGGTAGCCTATCAGTGATTTTTTCTCATCATTGTTGTTTCTACCTCTCTCTCCCTCACCCATCCTCTCTGAAATCAATAAAAATATATTTTTAAAAATAATATAAAAATTGAGAGGGGCAGCCCTGGCTGGTGTGGCTCAGTTGGTTGGGCATTGTCCCATGCACCAAGAGGCTGCCAGTTTGATTTCTGGTCAGGGCACATGCTCAGGAGGGAGTATGCAGGAGGCAGCCAATTGATGTTTGGCTCTCACATTAATGTTTCTCTCTCTCTCTCCCTCTTCCTTCCTCTCTCTCTAAAAATCAATTAAAATATATTTTTTTTAAAAAAAATTGAGAGGGATATCTCAGCTGCAGAGTTTCCCTCATGAGTGAGAGGTCCTAGCCCCACACCAGGGCCCCAGGCCCCCCAGTCCAGAGGGGTGCCAGCAAGAGAAATCCCCATAACCTGGCTATAAAAACCATTCTGTATTGTAGCTGAATGAGACAGAGAGCTGCTGGATTCCCAGGCGGTCCTTTCAAAGGGCCCCCACACATATTTACTTGGACTCACTCCCTCTGAATTACAAGGCTCGGGCAGCAGCTTGAAAGGAACCAAGGACATACAGGGAGAAACTGAATTATCTGGCATCTTGGCAAGAGCTGAGGCGGGGGCAGCTTTCACCAAGACAGAAGTGCTGGCAAAGACCATTGTGCCTTTACTGAGCCCTTCCCCCACAGAGCCAGCAGATGGACACCATATCTAAGTCTCCATTAACGTGGCTAACACTGTTCACCCCACCCTGGTAATTCCCACCCAACTTGTGGGCCCACCCAAGCTACTTCTAGTGGCTTTTCCATATTAATGGCCTGTCTTGGCTCATACTTCAAACTTTTCTCAAATCTGTCAAACAAACAGCATCTGGCCTGGGAGGGGTGCCCCATACCTCTTGCTAAGTGTCCCCAGTCCTGGCACTAGTGGCAGCCAGCCTTGGTTCACAGCTTGGCCTCTCCTGGGCATCTCTAAACCCAGCAAAAGTAGCATTTACTTGTAGATCACTTTGTAGCTCATGCCCTGTGGTCCCAGGCAGGACACAGGTGGCAGCTGACCTTGGCCTGCACCTCCAGGAGGCTCCAGAGCCACTTCCACAAATCACACAATCAAGGAATAGAAAGAGTAAGCATCAGAGCCCAGTTGAAGTAAGTCCTGCTCAATGGGGTGAGCCCCTGCACAGCGGATCCTCCATAGTGGTTGCAGTTAGTTCTTGCAGCCAATCAGCCTGGGAGTAAATCCCTCCCATTGATATGCCAATAGCAATCAAAGTTCAAGTACAACAGAAGGGTGTACACAGCACACATGGTGGAGCCCACCTGGAGTGCCTGGCTTAGGTTATCAGGGAGGCTGTGCCACTGGACCCCACAGAACACCTACTACAAAAGGCCATTCTACTAAGCCCAGAAGACATAGCAGCTCTACCTAATACATAGAAACAAACACAGGGAGGCTGCCAAAAAAGGAGACAAAGAAACATCTCCCAAACGAAAGAACAGAACAAAACTCCAGAAAAAGAACTTAAACAGAGACAAGCAATCTACTAGATGCAGAGTTCAAAACACTGGTTATAAGGATGCTCAATGAACTTAGGTGAAGACTAGATGAACTTAATGAAAACTTCACCAAAGAGATAGGAAACATAAAAATGGAACTAGAACACATAATAAAGAACCAGTCAGAATACATGAAATGAAATGAAGAATATATTACAAGGAGATTAAAAATGGTGGCAGAGTAAGTGGATGCTACACAGACATGCTCCGAGGACCACACTGGAATTACAACTAAAATACAAAAAAAGAAATACTGAATAATCAACTGAAGCCTAACTGGAGAGAACCCTGATAACCAAGGTCGGAAAGTGGAGACTGCATAGAGACTAGTAGGAAGGGCGAAGGCTCGAAAGGGCTGGCTAGGATCCCACAGACAGCAGCTGAAGTTCCGGGAGAGATATCTTAGCTGTGGGGGGTTGCCACTGAGAATTCTGGGGCCCCCCAGCAAAGAGCACCAGAACTGAGAAAGGTGCTCACATAACATCTGCCTGTGAAAAGCAGGGTTGAAGTATGCCAGGGAGAGACGGCTGGCTGGAAATGCAGTCACCGTCTTAAAGGACTAACATACAAAATTTCCTGTGCAGCCCCTCACCTTGGGCTCCAGCAGAGGGAGGGTGGTGAACTGGAGCTGTGTGAACAGAATCCAGGGTTGGGTGCTGTGACATTGTATTAAGCAACAGATTCTTCAAATTAACACCAAAAGCATGAGAAAAAAATGCAATAAAATAAAAACATATAAAGTGTGCTTCATCAAAATTAAAAACTTTTGTGCATCAAAAAACACTATCAAGAAAGTGAAAAGACAACCTAGCGAAGGGGGCAATATTTATAATTCATATATCTAATAAGGGTCTACTATCCAAAATAAAGTACTCCTACAACTCAACAACAAAATAACAAGCAATCCAATTAAAAAATTGGCAAAAAACCTTTCTGCAAAAAAATGTGTAGTTGGCCAAAAGTAATATAAAAATATGTTCAACATCATTAGTTATTAGGGAAATGCAAATTAAAACCACAAATTGGAACAATATTCTTGTTGGGTATCCTTTATATATGAGAAGTCACTGTTATTGTTGCCTTTGGAATTTTTTCTCTGTCTTTGTCCTTTAGCAATTTGATTATAAAATATCTTAAGGTGGATCTCTTTTGTCTATTCTACTTGGAGTTGGTTAAGCTTCTTTGATGTGTAGATTCATGCTTTTGATCAAATTTGTTAAAAGTCTTTGGACATGCCCTAACCAGTTTGGCTCAGTGGATAGAGTGTCGGCCTGAGGACTCAAGGGTCCCGGGTTCGATTCCGGTCAGGGGCGTGTGCCTTGGTTGCGGGCACATCCCCAGTGGGGAGTGTGCAGGAGGCAGCTGATCGGTGTTTCTCTCTATCGATGTTTCTAACTCTCTATCCCTCGCCCTTCCTCTCTGTAAAAAACCAATAAAATATATTTTTTAAAAAAGAGTCTTTGGACATTATTTCTATTACATCTTGAGTCAGTTTCAGTAGTTCATGTCTTTTATATAAATGTGTTCATTTAATCTAAGCTATCAACTTTGTTGGCATACAATCATTTATAATATTCCCTTATAGTTTATATCTATTTCAATAAAGTTTATTGTACTATCCCCTCTTTTATTCTTGATTTTAGTACTTTGCATTTTCTCTTTCTTTTCAATCTAGTTAAGGTCTGCCAATTTCATTTATCAAAGAACCAATTTCTGATAATGTTAATTTTCTTTACATTTTTTCTTCTGTATTTCATTAATTTGTTCTGTAATTCTTATGATATCCTTCTGGTTGCTTTTAGGTTAGTTTGCTCTTCTTTTTCTACTTTTTAAAAGCACACCTGTCAGAATAGGTATCAACAAAACAGCAAACAACAAGTGTTGGCGAGGTTGTGGAGAAAAGGGAACCCTAGCACACTGCCTGTGGGAATGTAGACTGGTGCAGGCACTGTGGAAAACAGTACGGAGTTTTCTCAAAAAATTAAAAATGGAACTGACATTTGACCCAGTGATCCCACGTCTAGGAATATATCCTAAGAAACCTGAAACACTCATCACAAAGAATATATGCACACTTATCTTATGTTCATAGCAGTGCAATTTACAATAGCTAAGAACTGGAAACAGCCTAAGTGCCCATCAGAAGATGAGTGGATTAAAAAACTGTGGTACATTTGCACAATGAAATACTATGCAACAATAAAAAAAGAAAGCACTCTTACCATTTGCAACAGCATGGATGGACCTGAAGAGCATTACGTTGAGTGAAATAAGCCAGTCAGAGAAAGATAGGTATCACATGAACCTCATATGTGGAATCTAATGAACCAAATAAACCGATGATCAAAAATAGACCCAGAGACATAGAAGCATGAACAGACTGTTGAACCTCAGAGGGAAGGCAGGAGAGGGTGGGTGGGAAGAGATCAACAAATGAACTTGTATGCATATATGCATAACCCATGGACACAGACAGTGGGATGGTGAGGGCCTGGTGGTGGTGGTGGGGTGGGGGGGAATGGGAGCGGGCTGGAAGAGGTGAATGGGGGGAAAGGAGGAACTATGTAAAACTTTCAATGATAAAGATTTAAAAATAAATAAATAAATAAATAAATGCAAATCTGGGAAGTTTTCAGCTATTTTTTTTTCTTTGAATAATTTTCTACTAATTTTTCTTTCCTTTCCTTCAGATACTTGCATTGCACAAATATTGGTTTATTTAAAGGTGTGTTACATTTTCCTTAGTCTCTGATCACATTTGTTCATTCTGTTTTCTCCCTGTTATTTTTTTTCCTTAAATATATTTTATTTATTTCAGAGAGGAAGGGAGAGGTAGAAACATCAATGATGAGAGAGAATCATTGATAGGCTGCCTCATGTGTGCCCCACACTGGGGATTGAGCCCGCAACCCGGCATGTGTCCTGACCGGGAATCAAACCGTGACCTTTTGGTTCATAGGTCACTGGGCCATGCCATCTGGACTCTATTATATTCTTAGTTTTTGGATTTCTGTTTGGTTATATTTTAGACAGTTCTGAATGATGGTTGTTCTGTAGTTTCATTTTAATTTTGATGTGGTTGTTGGAGGATTCTAGTAGTACTGCATTTACCTGCAGCACCATCTTGATGGGGATCTTAGATTTGATTACTTACTTTTTCTTGCTGAATTTCTCTGACTAGAAATTTCAGTATAATAGTGGTGAGAGCAGGTATCCTTGTCTTGTTCCCTGACCGGAGTTTGAACCAGGAACCAAACAGTGACCTCTTGGTTATAGGTCAACACTCAACCACTGAGCCATGCCTGCTGGGCTTCTCCCCGTTCTTTAGATTGCATAATGTCTATTTGTCATTCTTCAGCTTCACTCATATTTTCTTTTTCCAGTTGAAATCTGCTTTGAGTATCTCCAATGAATTTTTCATTTTCATTATATTCTTCAACTTCAGTTTTCATTTTGTTTTAAAAATTATCTTAATCTTTATTGATATTCTATGTTTGATGAAGCATTGTCTTCATATCTTTCATTATTTCTTTAAGCATGGTTTCCTTTAGTTCCTTGAAGATACTTATAATGGCTACTTTGAAGGCTTTGTATGTTCAATCTGACATCTTGTCCCTCTCACAAGCAGTTCATTTTGCCTTCTCTTTCCTGTGTTTGTGGCTCATATTTCTGTTTCTCTACATTGATAAGTATTATTTTCTTTTTTTTCTAATATATTTTATTGATTTTTTTATAGAGAGGAAGTGAGAGGAATAGTTAGAAACATCAATGAGTGAGAAACATCAATCAGCTCACCTCCTACTGGGGATGTGCCTGCAACCAGGGTACATACCCTTGACCGGAATCCGGAATCGAACCTGGGACCCTTCAGTCCGCAGGCTGACACTCTATCCACTGAGCCAAACCAGTTAGGGCAAGTATTATTTTCTTGACCAAAGTTTAATCAGGCTCCTTTGAGCCCTCTTCATGACTAGGCCCTGTCCTTGGACTGTCAAGAACAGTTTTAGCAGAGAATTTTGTTGATCCCAGTTTTAGCAAGAATCCTCCCAACCTTACAATGCATTGGAGTTCCTCTTCCCTAACCCTTAATATCTAATCAAGTTCCTCTTAGTAATTTTTAATCCCTGCCAGTTTATTATAAATACCCTGCTGTCCCTGTTGTATTTGGAGTTCAATTCAACCTCAAGGAATAAAGTCTTACTTTCAAATTTTACTATGTCCAGTATAATTTTTCTCTGAGAGCACATTTTGTAATTTTTGTTGAAATCTGTAGAGTTCAAGTAATATAGTTTAGCTTCCTTAGGTACTGATTCACCTCCCTTCATCCACTCATTGTTTTTGTTGTTGCTTGTCTATTTGTTTTGTGACTTGGCCTGGCTATGTTAGTAAAGCCTGTTTCCTCCACTATGTGAACCTTTTGATGTCACCCCTCAGAGGGTGCAAACTTAGGCACCTACACAGGCATCCTGGGATAACAGTGGATTTTACCAACACTGTTTTTTATTTGTTTGTTTGTTTGTTTTTACTGTCTCTTTCTTTGCTCTGTTGTTTTCAACAAAGTCCTGAGGCATAAAATTCTCAAAAAGTCTGATCACATTAAATTCAGTCAGAGAAAGTTTTTGAGGCCAATATTTGAAATTTATTCTGACCCCCAGCAGACTCTCTTTTTAATTAACTCTCTCTATTGTGTACCAGGTGGCCTATAGTTTAAATTGTTTCTCTTAATTAAGGAATTTGTTTTCTGCTATACCCTTAAGCTGGCTCTTCCTCAGACTATGTTTCAAATTAAGTCAGCTCTTTTAGGGAGCACATAGAATGTCTCTGTTCTTAAGAACTGCTTCTCTCCCTGGGCAAAGACTCTGAGCTGCTAATTTTGGGTCAGGACAGTAGCCTTTGTTTTGTTTTGTTTGTTTGTTTTTGTTTAGCTTTCTCCTCCTGGTGTACAACCTCTGCTCTAAGAGCTCACTGGGATGAGGTCAATCAGGACCCCGATATTCCTGGTCTGCCACTGTTGGGTAGAACTTTTGTCTAAAGGGTAGTGACTGGTTAAAGAGGGGAATCCAGGACCTCTTGGCCACACTCACCAAAAAGTTAGCCTCTCCAACTCTAATTTGGAAGAAATAAGAAATGGTGGTGGCCTGCTCTCAAAGTGAAATATTATAAGCCGTGATTGAGAGCTGAGGTGAGTGGAAATCCTGTCTTCTTGACCATGACTGTCCAGAGTTTCTGTTGACAAGAGAAAAATTCTGAGATGTACTAATTTAAATTACAGCAGGCAGGAGAGTGGGAGAAAGAGACAACTGGAGTAATCAGTTAACAGCTGTGGATTGAAACCAGCAAAAGACTAATAACATCCCTGAATATTTGTTGAAACTTTGAACCAAATTTCAGGTGACTATCTAAAAAAAAAAAAAAAAAGCCAACCACCAGACATCACCACATCCTGCCTTATGCATGAACTTTCCAGATTGTTGCCCACAATGAATCAAGTATAGTAGTAATATTTTTTTCCTTGTGGACTATGCACCTATTCTAGGATTGGCCCCATTTCACTTACTCGCCCCCCGCCCCTCATCTATAGCCAATGTTCTTGCAAAACAACTTACATATTCCTTCCCCAAACTTATTGTATACAAGAGCCCTGTCAGCTCCAGGATAGCAGACATGTTCATCTTTCCATCTAGCCCTGTTGCTGGTGGTTTAAACTGTATGTCCCAGGATCTGGTTCTTTTTCTGACTAGCATATGGCTTAACAAACCCTTTTTTCTGAAAAGGTTTCAGATGCATAGGCTGAAACTGTTCATTTGTAACCAGAGCTGGGTTAAGAGGAAGGAGGGAGCATGTCCTGGTTCAAATACCAGAAGCTCTTGTTGTTTTTACCATTATTTTAGAACTAGTGGCCCAGTGTACCGATTCGTGCACATTGAAAGGAAATTAATTAGAAGAAATATTTTAATATCACTATTCGCCCTTTCTCTGTAATAGAAGTGTCAACCAAATTCATGATCGACAATGACAGATGGAAACACGGGTGCAATTAGCACCAGTGGGAGCTTTATATGTATCGTGCATGCGCAAGTCAACTTAGCCTTTTATATATATAGAATAAACTTGCATAATTAGACCTGCTTTCTGATTTAGCTAAACTTTTTCTAGCCCAGTGAAGCACCCCAATTTCTCTTTCAGGTAATTGTCAGCAACAAAGCAGTAAATATCAACACGAAGCAGATTATTATTGTAGATCACACAGGGAGAACAAAGGGTAAAATATTGAACTGCAGCAGTGTTTGACTATATTCTGTGCAGTGAGAAAACCTAAAGTCATTTTCAAGGTCCACCATTTCTTACTTCTTTTCAGTTGGGTCAAATTTCTAAGCTTTCTAAATCACTGTTTTCTGGCTAATGAAAAGAAAATAGGATTCCACCAAGTCTCCTATCTACCTACTCCAGGACTTCTGTGAGGATCAAATGAGATGAGGCACAGGAAAATGCTTCACAGATATTTGGTTAAACTGTAAAATGTTTGCACCTGGCTATAAAGCAAGTCGTGTTCCTGGGCTGAAGAAACTCCAAGGAGGCTAGTCATAAGGGAGAGGAAGCTGGGCGTTGCTATGTGAAGTCATTGCCCAGCACCCACAGCCACAGTTTCCAGGCTGGGCTGGGCTGTGGGCCGCATTTTGCGCCATGGGGTCTTCGCAGCATTGGCTGCCATTTGGTGGGCTGTTGCTCCAGGGTGGTGGCGGGGCCTGTGTCCCACTTGGGGGAAGCCGAGTGTTGCTTTGTCGGCGCCAGGTCCGTGGTGCTGTTTCTTTGTAAATGGCCAGTGCAAACCACGGCAGCTCCTGCATTGAGCATCTTTCCCCTGGTGGTCGGTGCGTGTCATAGTGACCTGTCAGATGGTCAGAGGGACACTTAGCATATTAGCCATATATATATATATATATATATATATATATATATATATATATATATATACATTTCTTCATTTTCTATTTTCCCTTAGGACAATTTCTAGAGACACGAAATGTTCTGTTGTATGTTTTCTGTTGTTGTTGTTGTTGTTTTAAATTTTTTTTTTTTTTGGCTAGCTCTTTCTGTTTGGGTCTTCATAGCTCCTCCTGCTGTTATCCCAAAGTTGTACACAATGTCAGATTTTTTTTATTGTAATTCAATTTATTTAATAGATATGGGACTGTTCAGACTCTCTATTTCTTCTTTTCTCCCTTTTGGAAGTTGTGTTTTTTAAATAAATTCATGCATTTAATCTAAATTTTTAAATGTATTGGTATGAAGTTGTTCACATTATCCCTTTATTATCTTCTTAAAATCTTTAGAATATGTACTGCTGTTCTTCTTTATCCCTGATATTCTATTTGTGTCTTCTCTCTTTTTTTCTTGACCACTTTTGTTAGAGTTTGATTTTATTAGTATTTATGTAGAATCACATTTTGTTTATTTCGTTCTTTTGAATGTTTCATTTCTCTGATTAATGTCTATTCATAAATTGTTTCTTTTTTCCCCATCCCCTGGGATCCCACTTATTTCCACCCAACCCCCTCCACTACCAAGAACTGTTGGCAGTGGACAGGGACCGAGGCTGCCCTGGGCCCAGTGGACTGGGGGCAGGAAGCCAGCCCAGGGACAGCCTGCCCTTATCCACTGGTCCTGGCCTCCCACTGACACACTCTGTACCTTCCTCCCAATCCCAGTCCCCAAGACCAAGGTCTCCCTGGCCCACAAACTTGATAACAGAAGTTCATAATTGTTTTTTGTCTTAAGAAATGTGTGGGTTTATATTGGTTCTTTCCCCAAAATTTATTTACAAGCAAACTTATATTATTGATATTTTCAGTCTTTTTTCTTTTCTAATATATGCATTTAAGGGCATGAAATTTCTTGCTAAGTACAGATAGCTGCATCCCACGGGTTTTCATGTGTTGTGTTTTCCTTATCACTCATTAAAGATGATATTAAATCTGGTTGTCATTTCTGTTTTTACCTATGAATTATTGAAAAATATATTGCCTAATTTCCAAACATCTTGAGATTTTCTCATTGATATCTATGTCATTAATTTTTAGCTCTATCCATCAGTTATCAGAGAACATATTCTGAATTACTTCAGTACTTTGAAATTTGCCAATAATTGGTTTATGGATCTAGTAGAAGGTCAATTTTACCAAATGTCCCATTTGCCCTTGAAAAGAATTTATATTCTGCATTTGTAGGTTGTATTTCTCTATATAAATAAGATTAAACTTGTTAGTTTTGTTGCCTAAATCTTCAACATTTCTACTGATTTTTTCCTGATTCTTCTATCAATTATATGTCCCACAATAACTTTAGACTTATCTATTTCTCTTTTTATTTCTGATATTTTTGTATTTTATATTTTGAATCAATGTTACTAGATGCATACAGATTTAGAATTTTAGTATCTGCCTATTAGATTGTCCATTTATCATTATAAAATATATCTCTACCTCTAGTAATATTTCCTGACTTAATGCTTACCTTGTTGGCTATTTTCATAATTGAATCAGCTTTTCTTTGGTTATGACATACATTATGTATTTTTCCACATTTTTACTTTCAGTCTTTCTGTGTCCCTACTTTAAGGTGTGTCTTTTTAAGCAGCATATGATTTATTATTATTTATCCAGTCTTATTTGAAGTATTCATTCCATTTATATTCCCTCTAATCATTGATATACTTGTGTTTGTGCCTCTCACCTTACCATTTGTTTTTTATTTAACCCTCCTATTCTATGCTCCTATCAAATTAAATTAGACCACAAGGTCTTCAGAGAGGAAACTTGAGTATTCCCTAAACTTGTGTTCAAATTTATGTGCACATATGTGTTTGGGGTGGGGATGGATGTATCCATTTCTTCAAGATGTATGCATGTGCTGATGAGAGAGTCTATAGTTCTCATTAGTTTCAGAAGGAGGTTTATGATATAAAAAAATGAGCATCACACAGCTAATAAAAGGGAGAATATGGATTTGGTTCTAATTCCTAGACTTTTAGTAAGAGAGCTATCCTGGGGTTATCATGGGTAAAATTTTGATATCCTTACTGATACATTTATGATAATATTAATAGTTACCAAAAACATATTTTTCTTTCCCACTATGATTATGCATTTTTTACATGTTCTTTTATTCTAATTTTACTTTATTTTTTAGGTGTATATAAATAAAGGATTATGATGGTGGATTGATTTTTTTAAATCAAATTTCCTCTTTATTTATATAAATGTCCATTGCCTTGAATTCTACCTTGTTTGATATTTTAACAGTAATACAAGCTTTCTTATATATACAATTTACATAACTTTTTTTTTTTAATACATCTCTGAATTTTTTTTTATTTTTTTTTTAATTAAATCTTTATTGTTCAGATTATTACATTTGTTCCTTTTTTTTCCCCCCCATAACTCCCCTCCTCCCAGTTCCCGCCCCACCCTCCGCCCTCACTCCCCACCCACTGTCCTCATCCATAGGTGCACGATTTTTGTCCAGTCTCTTCCCACATCTCCCACACCCCTTTCCCCCCCAAGAATAGTCAGTCCATTCCCTTTCTATGTCCCTGATTCTATTATAATCAACAGTTCATTCTGTTCATCAGATTATTTATTCACTTGATTCTTAGATTCACTTGTTGATAGATGCATATTTGTTGTTCATAATTTGTATCTTTACCTTTTTCTTCCTCTTCCTCTTCTTAAAGGATACCTTTCAGCATTTCATATAATCCTGGTTTGGTGGTGATGAACTCCTTTAGCTTTTCCTTATCTGTGAAGCTCTTTATCTGACCTTCAATTCTGAATGATAGCTTTGCTGGATAAAGTAATCTTGGTTGTAGTTTCTTGGTATTCATCACTTTGAATATTTCTTGCCACTCCCTTCTGGCCTGCAAAGTTTCTGTTGAGAAATCAGCTGACAGTCGTATGGGTATTCCCTTGTAGGTAACTGAGTTACTTTCTCTTGCTGTTTTTAAGATTCTCTCTTTATCTTTTGCTCTTGGCATTTTAATTATGATGTGTCTTGGTGTGGTCCTCTTTGGATTCCTTTTGTTTGGGGTTCTCCGCGCTTCTTGGACCTGTAAGTCCATTTCTTTCACCAGGTGGGGGAAGTTTTCTGTCATTATTTCTTCAAATAGGTTTTCAATATCTTGCTCTCTCTCATCTTCTGGCACCCCTATAATTCTGATGTTGGTACGCTTGAAGCTGTCCCAGAGGCTCCTTACACTATCCTCGCATTTTTGGGTTCTTTTTTCATTTTGCTTTTCCCGTTGGATGTTTTTTGCTTCCTCGCAATTCAAATCATTGACTTGATTCTTGCGCTCCTCTGGTCTGCTGTCGGGCGTCTGTTTAATATTCGTTATTTCAGACCGTGTGTGCTTAATTTCTAGTTGGTTCCCCAATATAAGATCGAGGGTCTTATTAGTTTTCGTGTAGATCTCATTAAGTCTATCGGCAGCTTCTAAACAGTTCTTGAGAGACCTTAAAAGTGTGGTTCTGAACTCTATTTCTTCCATTGACAATTTTGTCCTGTTTCTTTGTCTCCGCATTTTGTTATGCTTCTTTGGTGCACCCCCTAGTGGTTTTTGTTCGCAGTCTTATAGATAAATCTTGATTGTTGTAGCTAATTCCAGGGAGGGTTTGACCTCCAGGCCAAGTGGCTATGAGAATCAGCTGTGTCAGCAGTGAGAGAACTTCTGTCCTCTAGGGAGGTGCTAATCTAGCCTTTGCCTGAGGCTATCCGGTAAATGCCTCTGTGCAGGGCTTGGGCAGGGCGGGTCACACAGGATCAACAGGGTGGGCCGGAGAGAGCAGTTATGGCGGCTCTCAGTCCTGTCCCCAGGGGCTCTGCCTCTCTGAGTCCCAGCACCCGCTGCAAGGCTCGGAGAGAAAGCTGCACTCGCTCTGACCGAAGCCAGACAGTCCCGCTTCTCCCGTTTGAGCCTGGGTCCCTAAAGACTCGCCTGTATCTGGAGCTCAGAGTCTGCGACTCCCTCCCGATTGAAAATAACAACCGCGCCCTCCGCCGCCAGCCCGCTCCGCGCACTCCGCACCTCAGAATTTGACTTCAGCACTGCGCCTCCTCTGAGTGTCCGTATGCGTTTCTCTTTCCTCCTAGTTGTTGGACTTCCACTCAGCCAGCGTTCCTGTGGTTCTGGGTGATGTCCGTTCCGTGTTTTAGTTTCACTTTTGAAGTAGTTGTTCAAAGCAGCAAACTCCTGCGTTAACCTATGCCGCCATCTTGGTTCTGTCTCAATTTACATAACTTTTAACATTTTTTCAGCTTCACCCTTTTTTTTATATTCATTGTGAATCTTATATAACTATCTTATCATTTTACTTTTACTTAGAATTGTAAGAACAGAGTAGAGATTTAGATGTGCCTAGAACTGACAGATTCCAACCCTTAGACTCTTACAGCCTGAACTATGTTGCTTCCCTCTCTCTTCTCAGTCTCCGTGTTCTCCATGGCTGTTCTCATCCACTTCTACAGCTGTCACTACAGTCTTAGTGATGAGGAAACTCAATTCCACATTTAGGTCACAAACTGGGCTCTGGTCCTACAGATGCTTATCCACTTCTCTAGTGGAACTCTCCTCCAGAATGTTCTAAGGGTATCTCAGTCTAAACAGGTTCAAAATGTGTTCCACTGCTTATCAAGATCAACCCTGTTTCTCTACTGCAGGCTTCCTGCTACGTGATGTTCAAGCTATAGTGCTGGCTCTGATCACAAGGTAGCCCTTTACTTTTCAAGTTTCTCCAATAGACATTCAAGTTTTGTTAAAGGAGATACATAAATCCACCATGATACTTTAACACAAATTAGGAGATATTATTTACCACACAATTCCTATTCATTTTTGAAATGTGTATGGATAAAAAAAACTACTGAAGGAATCAACTTGGTGCATTTCTGTCCCATGAAATATGCATTCACACAACAAATGCTTATTTCTCTCCCATTGCTAGGAGGGGTCTTAATTTTTTAGTGAATAGCTTTTCTCTGGGTCCTTGCTTCTGTTTCTTCATAGTTTCTGCTTTCTCCTAATTTCATCTTTCTCACAATTTGGCCTTATACTAATTTCTCAGGTCCTCAATGTGGATGACTCCATGTTATTCCGGTTGCTTTTTTTCTTTTTGGTTCTCAATATCAATTGCCTTATTATATCCCTTATGACCAGTTTTATTCAATGTGAGGAAAAATATGGTTCCTTGTAAAAAAACAAACAATAGGATTGGGATTTGCCACTACTAAAATCTCTAGAAAAACAACTTAATTTTTAAATTATATTTAAGAAACTAGGTGGCTTTCTCCAGCTGTTCCAATTATCATTTTAATGGATTTATTATTTGTTTTTGTTTTTGAGAGGCTGAGAGCACTGATTCTGGAGCCCAATAGTTTTAGCTATATCCAGGTTTTACAATTTATTAGCTGTACAATCCCAGGTAATTTGTTTAATCTCTGTGTGCCTCAGTTTCTTCCTATATAAAGTGGGGACAATGGTAGAATAGCTCTCACAGGTTTCTTTTGAAGAATGGATTGATTAGTACCTGTAAATATTTAGAACACTGTCTGGAACATGGTATACACTAAAAGTATGTTATGAATATTGTTATTATTACCATTATTTTCTTCATATTCCAAATTAATGCAATGACATATATATTCAGAATTGGTTTAATGGCAATAAGATTGGAACTGTACAAACAATTAAAATATAATAACGACATTGAAGCAAATAATGACAGAAAAATCATCTTTAATCACACACCCATTCTGTCTTTTTCTATTTGCATATGCCCATTTTCATACATATTTATACACCTTACTTTCTTGATTATTAGATTACAGCATCAGCAACATACACCATTTATTTGGAAACACTTTTGAGGAAAAAAATAAAACATCACATAAAATCTACATGAGAAATATTGAATGATTTTAAAAAAATGGAACCTAACATCTCCCTGGCCAGTGTGGCTCAGTTAGTTGGAGCATCCTTCCATACACTGGAAGGTTGCAGGTTTGATTCCTTGTCAGGGCACATACCCAGGTTTCAGGTTTGATCCTTGGTCAGGGAGTGTACGGAAAGATAACCAATCAATGTTTCTTTCTCACTTCAATGTTTCTCTCTCTTCCTCCCTCCCTTCTCTCCTTTCCCCTCTCTCTAAAAATTCAATAACCATGTCCTTGGGTGAGGATTAAAAAATAGTAATAATTTAAAAAAATAAATAAAATAATTAGATCCTAACATAGAACAAGACCATTTAGGTAATGTGATATATTCATTGCTGAATCACTGACATTTTGATATAATTCCTTGCAGTCTTTTTCTAGGCATGTTTGTACTTACTATAGCCTGAATGTTTGTGCCCCACCACCCAAATTTATATGTTGAAACCTAATCCCCACTGTAATGATAACTGGAGGTTGGGTCTTTGGGAGGTGATTAGGCCTGAGGATGGACCACTCATGAATAGGATTAGTACCACTGTAAAAGAGTCCCCAGCAAGCTCCCTTGCCCTTTCCACCATGTGAAGATATTGGAAAGAGATGGGTCTATGAAACATGAAGCAGGGCATCTCCAGATGCCAAATCTGCCAGCACCTTGATCTTGGACTTCCCCGTTTCCAGAACTGTGAAGAATAAATTTCTGTTATTTAAGCCACTCAATCTATGATATTTTTGTTATTGAAGCCTGAATGGACTAAAACAGTACTCAATATAATTGTGTTTCCACTGCACTACTAATGCTTCTCCAGTGTTAGTATGCATTAGAATCTCTCAGGGAAGCATGATAATAATGTGTATATTGGGGCCTGGTTGGAAGTGTGTTTGATTCATGGATTCTAGGGAAGGATGCCAAAGTCTGCATAGTTAGCAAAAGAGACAGGAGATTCTGAATCAGGCAGTTTATGTGTCATGCTTTGAACATCGCACTGAATTTAATTAATGTTTTAATTTGACATGCCGTTCGGCCCCTACTAGGCTCCTTAGTAAATGCAAGTCTTTGTCTCTAGAGAAATGAAATGACTTGTCTACTGTTCTTCAGTCAAAAGTGTAACTGGGTCAAGGACTTGAAGACTCCACAGAGTCATAATGGCTATATTGAACATTTATTCAACATTTACAATGTATCAAACATTGTAATAGGCACTGGGAGTATACAGTTGATAAATTGTACTTGCTATGAGAATGGCACAGTTTTACAGAGAAATAGTTATTAACATTTTTATGGAATTTTTTTATCTTACAAAATATTTTAAACTCTTTCATGGAGGGATGAGATCAGGTTTGGGGGTGTTGCTCAGTTTCAATCTAAGACAGTGAATATCTGTAATTTATAAACTTTATGTGTGTCTCTTGTAAAATAAGTAAAATAAGAGAGGCCTCTTTATACTAAGACCTTGGTTAAGGTATCAGTTACTGAGGGCCATTTGTGCCCACCCTTTTCTGTGACAGACTGTGGAGTGTCCTGAAAGAAAAGCCACCTCTTGCAAGAGCATGGCAAAGGCATAAAAAGCCAATGTCATCACCAACTGGGGAGTATTATTGTAAATTTCCACCACTAATATATATATAAACAACATGACCTTTATTATAATTAACATGATAAGTGGCTGGATGACTCCAATGGTACAAATCATAAGTTTATTCATCATTTACTTTATTAATGAGGTCTCATATTCATGTCTTGACTCAGCACTGTTCACCCAAATGGAATCATGTCTGAGTCTTTGGAGAATGGAAGACCTAGTAAGTAAAATAAGAGAGGCCTCTTTATACTAAGACCTTGGTTAAGGTATCAGTTACTGAGGGCCATTTGTGCCCACCCTTATAAGTGTAACAATGATCTCATAGAAATCAGTGGGGCTTTGTCACCTTGAGGATTCTAACATACCAACCACACTCAGAAGAAGGAAAATGATGGAGAAGTGACAGTAGTGTCTAGAAGACATGGCAGTATCCAGAGGAGGGTGGTACGTACTTCTAAGCTGCCCGAACTTGTTCCTGAGCACAGGTTAGACATCTCAGCAATCCCTGACACATTCAGTAGTACCTCATCTGATCTACTCAGTAGCAGTTTTCCCTTTTCACAGATGACAAGGGTAACTCTTTAAAGTAATGTTATGGTAATAGATACTAAGGTTATATTGCTAAATAATAAGTTATTTAAAAGCCTGAAATACATTTTTGTTCTTTTAACACGTTTATACTAAATGACACTTTTAAAAGCTGATTGACACATTGTTTTATTATATTTAGGGATAGAAGTAATACGTACAGATTTGGAGAAAATACAGTTATCAAAGAGAAAAACATTTAAACCATTCACAATTATGCCATATAAACAAACACCTGCATTTTAGTACATATACTTTAAGACTCTTGCCCTGACCAGTTTGGCTCAATGGGTAGAGCGTCGGCCTGTGGACTGAAGGGTCCCGGGTTCGATTCCAGTCAAGGGCATGTACCTTGGCTGCAAGCACATTCCTAGTAGGGGGTGTGCAGGAGGCAGCTGATCGATGTTTTTCTCTCATCAGTGTTTCCAACTCTCTATCCCTCTCCCTTCCTCTCTGTAAAAAAATCAATAAGATATATTAAAAAAAAGACTCTTTGTTTATATATGTGAAACATAAATATACATGATTTCAAATGAAACTGATAAATGTATATACTGCTTTGTAACTTTAAAAATTTAAAATAATAGTAAACATCTTTCTATTAAAATGAGTGAAACACATCTGCTGAGAAAGAAAGAAGTGTTGACTAAGCCAGAATGCAATGTTCAAATAGAAGCTGGCAATACTAAAAGTTTTAAAGCAATTGAATCAGCAAAATTACATCAAGAAAAGGCAAAGAAACAGAAAGCAGGGTTGAAAAGTATTAAACAGTGAAAACCTCATTTTTCAAAGCATAAGGGAAAACTCATCATGGTGGTGATGATGAGGGTGGTCCCCATTAAAGCATGTGGACCCCTGGCCAGTGTGTTCAGTGGTTAGAGCAGCAGTTCTCAACCTGTGGGTCGCGACCCCTTTGGCGGTCGAAGGACCCTTTCACAGGGGTCGCCTAAGACCATCCTGCATATCAGATATTTACATTACGATTCATAACAGTAACAACATTACAGTTATGAAGTAGCAACGAAAATAATTTTATGGTTGGGTCACAACATGAGGAACTGTATTTAAAGGTCCAGAAGGTTGAGAACCACTGGGTTAGAGCATCACTGCACAACCATGTCTGGTCAAGGGCACGTACCTGGGTTGCAGTTCATTCCCCCCAGCCCAGTAAGTGGGTGAGCAGAAGGCAACCAATCCATGTGTCTCCCATACATCAATGTTTCTTTCTCTCTGTCTCTCCCCATCCCTCGTTCACTTCCACTCTCTCCAAAAATCAATGGAAAAAATACACTCGGGTGAGGATTAATAAAATAAAGCCATGTGGACTATACCCCAACTTCATTACCATGAGTTTAACTCTCATCTCTTTCATGAACCATTCCATAGCTTCTCCATCTCCATCTATCATGTTAATGTTATTGACAAGCTAAATGGACACACCTCCTCTAAAATTCTGGAAAAGTGAAGCCCAAACCCTCTAATATTGCCTTCAGGATACTGACTTCATGGAGGGTCACCTTCCTCTCTCTCCATTCTGCACAGGGATCTGTTCCACTTCTTTTTCCTTTTTTCTTGAGTACATTTTCCATATTGGGACTTCCTCTCTCCCCACACATTCCATGCCCCTCTCTCCTCACCACAGCTTATTCCACTTTGGACTCCATTACTCCCAGAAGATAAAAGACAAGAGAAAGGACTGAATGCTTGGTGAAAAGATCAGGATCGAGAACTGAGGCCCTACTATGAACCTTTCAAGATTCAGAGCCATGTATAGCAATGTGGTTTTTTCTAATTAAATGTATTAGGTTGACATTGGTTAATAGGATTGTATAGGTTTCAGGTGTGGATTTCTATGTTACAAGATCTGTGTATTGCACTGTGTCCACCAACCAAAGTCAAATAATCTTCCGTTACCATCAATGATTTTTTAAAATTCTATTTTCCCACCTGAGAGGAATAGTGTGCCCTCTAGGGGGGCCTCCAGTGGGAGCTCTTCCCTCCCATTCCCTCCTCTCCTGTGAAGTTCTCCATTTTTTTCTTGTAGATCTTACCCCAAGCCTATGAGGGCACCAAAAAGGAGAGGGAGCCTCAGACTGGGCTTTGTCCCTGCCTCCCACCACTGTCCCTCACACTAAACTGTGCCTAACCTTGGTGGCTCCTGCTCCTCCTCCGTATTCCCCTCCCCAGGGGGAGGAGCCCTGACCTGCTGACCCTCACATCTGACGACCTCTGGGATGGCTGAAGTGGGGGCTGTTGACCCCCAGAACTCAGTGCGAATATGCCGCAGCTCTGCCCCTTCTGGGACTGGCCCACAGTCCCCCAGCACCAGGTATCCCATCTTTGTCCCTCCTTATCTGCCTCTTTCACCAGCCATTGTCAGCCTCTGATACTCCTTGTCTTTTAAATACCCACAATGGTGAAAGAGGGGTGAGGATTAAGAACTTTCACTCTTCGTGTCTCTCTGTCCTTATCCTGTGATTCTTTTCCACACTCCTACTTTCAAAATGTTTGTATGCATGGAAAGCCTTCCAGAATCCTATCAAATAAAAGAGAAACATGGTAATTAGCCATACCTCTGCTACCCTTCCCATTGGCTAATCAGGGCGATATGCAAATTAACTGCCAGCCAAGATGGCAGCGGGCAGCCAGGCACCTTGAAGCGAACATGAGGCTTGCTTGCTTCAGTGACGGAGGACTCCAACGTTCCCCGCCTGCCACTGCCGGCCTCTGAGCTTGCAGTTTGAAACATTGTTACAAATATAGAAGCTAAACAAAACCCCAGAAACCTGCTTTCAGCCAGCCGGGATCTCAGAGCTGGAGTTGAAACAGTGTTTCGATTATAGAACCCAAACAAGCCAGATACCTGCTTTCAGCAGCCAGGCCTAAGAGCTGGAGCCAAGCCTCAGAGCTAAAGCTGGCCCAGAATAAAAGAAAAAGAAAAAAAGGAGGGGTTGGGAGCTTCAGTCACCCGCCAGCCTGAAAACAGCCCTCAGCCCCTCACCCAGACTGGCCAGGCACCCCAGTGGGGACCCCCACTCTGAAGGGGGTGTGACCAGCTGCAAACAGCCATCATCCCCTCATCCAGGCTGGCCAGGCACCCCAGTGGGGACCCCCACCCTGAACCAGGACACCCTTCAGGGCAAACCAGCTGGCCCCCACCCGTGCACCAGGCCTCTATCCTATATAGTAAAAGGGTAATATGCCTCCCAGCACCAGGATCAGCGTGACAGGGGGCAGCGCCCCAACCCCCTGATCTGCCCTGCTCTGTGAGTGACAGGGTGCGGCGACCCAACCGCCTGTTCTGCCCTGCTCTGTGTGTGACAGGGGGCGGTGCCCCAACTCCGCTATCGGCCCCACTCTGTGAGTGACAGGGGGGAGCTCCTCAACCCCCTGATGGGCCCTGCTCTGTGTGTGACAGGGGGGAGCTCCCCAACCCCCTGATCAACCCTGCTCTGTGCGTGACAGGGTACGGAACCCCAGCCCCCTTGATGGACCCTGCTCTGTGAGTGACAGGGGGCAGCACCCCAACCCCCTGATTGGCCCTGTTCTGTGTGTGACAGGCGGTGGTGCCGCAACCTCCCATTGACCCTGCCTTGAGTGTGACAGGGGACGGTGCCCCAAACCCCCAATCGGCCCTACCCTGAGCGTGACTGAGGGTGGCATCGCAACCTCCCGATCCGCCCTGCTCTGTGCATGACAGTGGGCAGCACCCCAACTTCCCAGTCAGCCCTGCTCTGAGCCCGACCAGGGGCTACACCTAGGGATTGGGCCTGCCCTCTGCCACCCGGGATCAGGCCTAAGCCAGCAGGTCGTTATCCCCCGAGGGGTCCCAGACTGCGAGAGGGCACAGGCCGGGCTGAGGGGATCCCCCCTCCCCCCCCCCGAGTGCACAAATTTTTGTGCACCGGGCCTCTAGTCCTATCTAATAATAGAGAAACATGGTAATTAACTGTAACTTCACTAGCCTTCCCATTGGCTAATTAGGGTGATATGCAAATTAACTGCCAACTAAGATGGCGGTTAACCACCAACAAAGATGGCGGTTAATTTGCATATGTAGGCACAATGCTGGGAGGCAAAAGAGAAAGGATGGAAGAAGCCCCCTGCCAATGATGGTGATCAGAAACCCAGGAGGGAGCTAAGAGCCGGGGGGCAGGGCAAAGGCACCCCCCCGAGCCGTGATTGGAGAATCAGGCGCCTTTGCTGCCCTGGCCAGTGATAGCGGGAAGCAGGGGTGGAGCCGGCAATGGGAACTGGGCAGGGGCGGAGCCGGAAGTCCGGGGAGCTAGGGGTCCCTTGCCCAGGCCTAAAGCCTTGGCCAAAGATGTTAGGCCTGGGCAGGGGTGGAGCCTGCAATTGTGGGAAGCTAGGGGTCCCCTGCACAGACCTAACGCCTTCGCCAGAGGCATTAGGCCTGGGCAGGGGCAGAGCCTGCAACCTCGGGGAGCTGGGGGTCCCCTGCCGAGGCCTAATGCCTCGGTCAGAGGCATTAGGTCTAGGCAGGGGCAGAGCGGAGATCGCGGGGAGCTGGGGGTCTCCTGCCCAGGCCTAATGTCTTGGCCAGAGGCGTTAGGTCTAGGCAGGGGCGGAGTCAGCGATTGTAGGGAGCTGGGGGTTAGGCCAGAGGCCTTAGGTCTGGGCAGGGGCAGTGCCAGAGATTGTGGGTAGCAGGAGTGGAGCCGGTGGGTTGACACCTCTGGCCAAGGCGGCAGGCCTGGGCAAGGGTGGAGCCCGTGATCGGGGGAGATGGGGTTCCCCTGCCCAGGCCTGAAGCCTGGGACAGAGGCATCAAGCCTGGGGCAGGGGTGGGTGGGGTGCCAAGCCACCGATTGGTGTGAACTACAGAGGAAGCACCTTTTCTGACCGCTCATTGGTTAAGCTCCCTGTATGCCACTGGTAATATTCTTAGTAACTTGGGTAATAAGAATCCAAAACGGTGATCTAGGGTTTTTCACCACACTCCTGGTGAAAAAAACGAAGGTCCGCTGCTGGAGGGCTAAGAAATGTCATATCCTGCCCTAGCCACTTTGGCTCAGTGGATACTGCCTCAGCCTGCCGATGGCAGGGTCTGAGTTCAATTCTGACCAAGGGCATGTACCTAGGTTGCAGGCTCCTCCCTGGCTGGGGCCCAGGTCAGGGCTCATGCAGGCAACAACCAATCAAAGTGTTCCTCTCACTTTGATGTTTCTCTCTTTCTCTTTCTCTTTCACATTCTCTAAAAATCAATGGAAACATATCCTCAGGTGAGGATAAAAAAATAATAAAGAAATTATTATTATATGAAAGACACATCTTGAAAATGCCTAAAGAAAGTTGTCATTTTTTCATGGTGACGGGACTGGAATCCATGTTGATGAAAAAACCTTGCTGGCTGCGGTGACTGGCAGTGGCTGCAGCAGCGGGGTTATGGGGCTGGTTCCTTCCCCTGATCAGCCCAGTCACCTCCCACAAAGGGAGGCCAGACTGCAGCTTAGGCCCGCTCCCCAAGGGGGGCAGGGAGCGGGCCTAAGCCATCAATAGGACATCCCTTGAGGGCTCCCAGTATCTGAGAGGGGGCAGGCTGGGCTGAGAGACACTCCCCCCCCCAGTGCACGAATTTCGTGCACCGGGCCCCTAGTCCTATCTAATAAAGAGATAATATGCAAATTGACCATCACTCCAACACACAAGATGGCCGCCACAAGATGGCCTGCAGGGGAGGGCAGTTAGGGGTGACCAGGCCTGAAAGGGAGGGCAGTTAGGAAGGACCAGACCTGTAGGGGAGGGCAGTTGGGGGGGGACCAAGCCTGCAGAGGAGGGCAGTTGGGGGGACCAGGCCTGCAGGGGAGGGCAGTTGGGGGGGACCAGGCCTGCAGGGGAGCAGTTAAGTGTTGATCAAGCTGGCAAGGGAGTGGTTAGGAGGCAATCAGGCTGGCAGGCAGGCCAGCCATTGGGAGCCAGCAGCCCTGGATTGTGAGAGGGGTGTCTGACTGCCCATTTAGGCCTAATCCTGGTGGGTTCCCAGATTGGAGAGGGTGCAGGCTGGACTGAGGGACACACACACTCCCCCGTGCACTAATTTCTTGCACAGGACCTCTAGTATATTCATATTCATAATCCATTTGCCCCCAAAATGGAGGTAAGGAATGGGTGTCAAGAACACAGACTCTGATCCACTTGAGAATTCTTCTCTCAGCAGCCAGCCATCCTGGTGTCCAGCCCAGGCTGTTCCAGTCAGAACACAGCCTACAGCTTTCAGGAAACAGTTGCTTTTCCCGCATTCCTTGACCAGAAGTTTTCCTTCCTCTGCAGCAGGTAACATTACTCAGAGGGTACAAAAGACAGGAAGAAAGGGGACTTGGACCCAGGTAAACTCCCGACGCGTGATGGCCACATCACAGGAGAGTTCAGGCTTCCATCCTCCCCTCCCCGCCATCAAGCAGGGCAGCTGGAACCCCAAACCTCTCCTCCCTTCACTCAAAATCTGGAATGTCTCTTTTCCCACCATGGCATGTCAGGCAGCCAGGTGTAGTATTTGGCTTTCTCTAATCACCAAGGAGAGGCAGCTTTTTCTCTTGGCGCTACTGTCCAATTACAATTCTTGTGAAGTTAGCCCCCTCCCCTGTTCTAACTGGCTTCAACCTGCTTTTTCTCCCCCACTTCTTCTCCCTGTAATCATTGCTTTCCCCCTGAGGCCCTACCTGCACTTAAGTGGACAGAAAGTTAGGTATTAGTAAAGGAGGCCGAGAGTGGAAAGTGAAACATTAACTTTTGTCTATGTACTTTTCTATTCCAATTTTTAAACTTAAAATGCTTTCTTTTTACATTACAGAAATACAATAATTACCTTTTAGGGAGAGGAGGAGAGTGGATATTTATTCCAAGAATTCTCTATTATTTGGCTAAGTCGACATATATCAAATAGAAAATATTTCCCATCAGCTACAAAGGAAAGCAAATTTTTTATACATGCTAATTATTCACAAGCTTTTCCTCTCTTCAGGGAGAAAAGTAATTTACAATAAAAAATAAGATTTTTTATTAAATAGAAAAGTCCTCATAACTTAATCATGTTTCTATGTATCAACTAGAGAATGTTTTAAATTATACTTCCCAAGTAGCTTTAAAAAGTACAGACTAATTCATTTGAAAATTTTAAACTTAAATTTTCCTGAAACAAATCAACATTTTATATGTTCAGTAAATAATCCCCCTACAGCCTAATAAGTGCCTTATTTTTGTCTTGTTTTGAAAAAAATGATCTATCTTTTCCACTCCTGGAAGTTTTTAATCTTTATAAATAATTGGTTTAGTTATGTTCTGTTAAAGGAATGCAAGGCCTCTCACCTCTGGCCTCCTTGTCTCTAGAGAACCTGGGAGGAGCCTAGTATAGCTGCAGGGCTGCTGCCTGCCATTCCACTGGGGCCCTGGTGGCCCCTCAGCCAGTCTTAGGCCAGTGTTCAAGGAACTCTCACCCACTAACCATTTTATTTCACCTAGACCCACTGTTCTCAACTAGGGAAGTCTGTGGCTGCCTGAAATTGTATGCAAGTTTGTGCATGTTTGGAGCTCGTGGGTACATGCACGTTTATACCTTAGGAATCTCAGAAAGCCTGATACATGAGCAGGATGACATTATGAGGAAGCTGAAACTGTGAGGTAGAGACATGACATAGGTGGAGATGGGGGTTGAGAGGAAAGGAGATGAGACTGAGATAGCAAATGAGCCAAGTTAATGGCAGAGAGCTACAATCCTCAGGTCCTGGCTCCTAGAGGTCCATTAGAAACTGGCTGTCAGTTTTCAGATTCCCTTAAGATCAGAATCTTCTTTACTGCCTCAAATTCTCACCACGGATCCTGCCTCAGATGAGCTAGCCTGAGTCTCTATTCCTTATAAACAATGAGACTAACTGAAACAATGGTTAGCTGTAATAAAATATTCCTTAAAAATCAACAAAGTAACAATGGTTACCATGGCCTAAAAACTGGTGCAAAGACATCAATAGGTTATTGATCAAAGAAGACATCTATGTGGAAAATAAGTATAAGCTTCAAAGCCTCACTAGTGGTCAAGATATACAAATTAAATTTTCAAGGTACTCTTATTCACCTGTCAAATTGGGGAATATTTTTTGTTAATTATACCATCCATTTTATATGAGGTCATTCACATGGGAAAAATCTAGACTTTTAGCTCTAGAAATTTCACTTTTAGAAAATTTTCCTTAGGGAATACTTATAGTTTTAGTGATAGCTTGCAACCTAAGATTAAACAACAAGGAATTGACTAAATGAATTACTGTTCATTTTAACATGATGAAGTACAATATTTGATAACATGGAAATATTTACATTGCTTTGTTAGATAGAAAATATGTGTAATATGGTAGCCCAGTGAAATAAATATACATATTTTATACATCTAAAAATAATCCCCTCCATCCCACTCACAAGCAGGGCAGAAGCACTAGCATCATTTTCTCTCTCCCTTCACCCTAAATCCGGGACATATATATTTTAATTTAAATTGTATATATTTATACATCTATTATGTATTATTTATATACTAGAGGCCCGGTGCATGAAATTCTTGCATGGGGGAGGGGGTTCCCTCAGCCCGACCTATATCCTCTCCAATCTGGGACTCCTCATGGGATGTCCGACTGCCTGCATGATTGGGCCTAAACCAGCAGTCAAATATTCCTCTCGCAATCCGGGACCACTGGCTCCTAACTGCTCACCTGCCTGTCAGCCTGATCACACTAACTGCTCTCCCCTGCTGGCCTGATCCCCCTAACAGCCTCTGCCTTGGCCCTGCCACCATGGCTTTGTCCAGAAGGACGTCCAGAAGATCATCCGGAAGATGTCCCGTCTAATTAGCATATTACCCTTTTATTAGTATAGATAATTGTTTTATATATAGTGACAACAGTGAATGAAGTCTGGGTTATCTTTAAAATATCTGTTTCATAATTCTGTGTAGTAATTCAGATTAACTGCAGAAAATTTGAGAAATATACAAAAATTATAGACGTAGCCCTAGCCAGTTTGGCTGAATGCTTAGAGCATTGGTCTGAGGACTGAAAGGTCCCAGGTTCAATTCAGGCCAAGGGCACATGCCTGGGCTGCAGGCTTGATCCCCAGTAGGGGGCATGCAGGAGGCAGCCAATCAATGATTCTCTAACACTGATGTTTCAATCTCTCTCTCCCTCTCCCTTCCTCTCTAAAATCTATATATATATTTAAAATTATAGACATAAATTCTTGTAAAACTCCATATTTTCATAAAACTTCTTCTGCATGACTTTTCGCCCACTAACATTACAGGTTATGTTAATATGCTGTGAAGTAGGGATCTAAATATTTCAAAGGTAAATTTGAATAGGTGAGATTTCACTTTAAATGCTGACTTTAGAATTCAACCTTGTTTTAAGATGCAGCTCTGGCCCTAACTGGTTTGGCTCAGTGGATAGAGCATTGGCCTGCAGACTGAAGGGCCCCAGGTTCGATTCCAGGCAAGGGCATATGCCTAGCTTGCAGGCTCAATCCCCGGTAGGGGGCGTGCAGGAGGCAGCTGCTCAATGATTCTCTCTCATTGATGTTTCTCTCTCTCCCTCTTCCCTTCCTCTCTGAAATGAATAAAAAAATATATTTTTTTAAAAAGATGCAGTTCCACTGCACTAACATGTCCAATCAGGAAGAATAATTGAGAAGAAAGGTCTGAAAAAGACTATGGATTTGGGTTGACAATACCTAGTAAGCATCTAATTAATGTTTGTTGAATGAGTGGATGAGATATGTGCTTGAGAGTCATCAAATAAATTGGGTATAGATTCTTGAGAGTTTTCTTTCCTTCTATATGTATTTTAAATACAGGCCCTAGCCAATTTGGCTCATTAGATAGAGCATTGGTCTGCAGACTGCAGGGTCCCTGGTTTGATTCCAGTCAAGGGTTCAATTCTGGTCAAGGGCACATGCCCAGGTTGCTGGCTTGTGGCAGCCGATCCATGATTCTCTCTCATCGTTGATGTTTCAATCTCTCTCTCCCTCTCCCTTCCTCTCTGAAATCAATAAAAATATATTTTAAAAATAAATAAATATAACTAGGATCATTTTATACACATTGTTTTATAACCTGCTTTTATTTTATTTTTTTAATTAAATCTTTATTGTTCAGATTATTACATTTGTTCCTCTTTTCTCCCCCCATAACTCCCCTCCTCCAAGTTCCCACCCCACCCTCCGCCCTCACTCCCCACCCACTGTCCTCATCCATAGGTGCACAATTTTTGTCCAGTCTCTTCCCGCATCTCCCACATCCCTTTCCCCCACAAGAATAGTCAGTCCATTCCCTTTCTATGTCCCTGATTCTATTATAATCACCAATTCATTCTGTTCATCAGATTATTTATTCGCTTGATTCTTAGATTCACTTGTTGATAGATGTGTATTTGTTGTTCATAATTTGTATCTTTACCTTTTTCTTCTTCCTCCTCTTCTTAAAGGATACCTTTCAGCATTTCATATAATACTGGTTTGGTGGTGATGAACTCCTTTAGCTTTTCCTTATCTGTGAAGCTCTTTATCTGACCTTCAATTCTGAATGATAGCTTTGCTGGATAAAGTAATCTTGGTTGTAGGTTCTTGGTATTCATCACTTTGAATATTTCTAGCCACTCCCTTCTGGCTTGCAAAGTTTCTCTTGAGAAATCAGCTGACAGTCATATGGGTACTCCCTTGTAGGTAACTGAGTTTCTTTCTCTTGCTGCTTTTAGGATTCTCTCTTTGTCTTTTGCTCTTGGCATTTTAATTATGATGTGTCTTGGTGTGGTCCTCTTTGGATTCCTTTTGTTTGGGGTTCTCTGCGCTTCCTGGACTTGTAAGTCTATTTCTTTCACCAGGTAGGGGAAGTTTTCTGTCATTATTTCTTCAAACAGGTTTTCAATACCTTGCTCTCTCTCTTCTTCTGGCGCCCCTATAATTCGGATGTTGGTATGCTTGAAGCTATCCCAGAGGCTCCTTACACTATCTTCGTATTTTCGGATTCTTTTTTCATTTTGCTTTTCTAGTTGGGTGTTTTTTGCTTCTTCGCATTTCAAATCTTTGCCTTGATTCTTGCGCTCCTCTGGTCTGCTGTTGGGAGTCTGTATAATATTCTTTATTTCGGTCAGTGTATGCTTAATTTCTAGTTGGTTCTTTATCACAACATCGAGGGTCTCATTAGATTTCTTGAGGATCTCACTATATTTATTGGCAGTCTCACCAGTCTTTTCGAGGGCCTTACTAAGTTTATCGGCAGCTTTTAGACAGTTCTTGAAGGACCTTAAAAGTGTGGTTTTGAACTCTATATCCTCCATTTCTATCAGTTGTGTCCTGTTTCTTTGTCTCCACATTTTTTATGCTTTCTTGGTGCACCCCCTTGTGGTCTTTGTGCGCTGTCTTGTTGTAGTTAAACCTTGATTGTTGTAGGTAATACTGGGGGGGATTTGACCTCCAGGCCAACTGGCTGTGAGAATTACCTGTGTCTGCAGTGGGAGAACTTCTGTCCTCTAGAGAGGTGCTAATCTAGCCTTTGCCTAAGGCTATCCCGCAAATGCCTCTGTGCAAGGCTTGGGCAGGGCGGGTCCCAGGGGATCAACAGGGTGGGCTGAGCGAGCAGTTATGGCTGCTCTCAGTCCCATTCCCAAAGGCTCTGCCTCTCAGAGTCCCAGCAACCGCTGCAAACCTCGGAGAGAAAGCTGCCCTCGAGTTCTGACAGATGCCAGACAGTCCCGCTTCTCCCGTTTGAGTCTGGGTCCCCAGGGACTCGCCTGGAACTGGAGCTCAGAGCCTGAGACTTCCTCCAGATTGAAACAGACAACCACCAGCCAGCTCTGCACGCTCCTCCGCAACTTTGTTTTTTCCGCACTGCGCCTCCTCTGAGTCTCAGTATGCTTTTCTCTTTCCTTCTAGTTGTAGCATTTCCCCTCAGCCAGCCTTCCTGTGGTTCTGGGTGATGTTCGTTCCGTCTTTTAGTTGTATTTTTGAAGTGGTTGTGCGAGGCAGCAATCTCCGGTGTTTACCTATGTCGCCATCTTGGTTTCTCCTATAACCTGCTTTTAAATAATAATACTTATTGCCTTTATTTGTAAAAGTAAAACATTTTCACTGAGAAAAAAGGTCAGGGAACTATAGATAAATGGCACTTGTCAAGCAGAACCAGAAATATAATCATTTTTTCTATATTTTATATTTTTTAAAAGAATTGAATTGGTAACTAGGACTGTTTTATAATCTGCTTAAAATATTATATTATTGTCAACAATATTAATTTTCCTAGCAAAAAATTCCTAGAAAAGGTTGCTCAACAGGTAAAATTTAAGAAAGAGTTACCTCCTGTCCTAAGAGTATTTAATACTACAGCTTGACTATCTCAGAATTGCACTGGAGGGAGGCATAGTGCACTGGGGAGGAGAATCTCATTTTAATGCATACTAGTCACAAATGGGCCAAGGGAAGCAAATGTGAAGTGTTCAACCATTACAAGGACTCCATACAAATAAGATCATAATTTTTTAGACTCTTCTCTATTGTAGAAGTTCCACATACATACTGAGAAAATGTAGAAAAATCTACAAAGAAGTATATGAAAGTATATGAAAGAATACATAAATCACCCATAAACCCACCAATCATCCAATCACACCCACTTCTAATATTTTGGTGTATAGTATTTCATAATATTTTATATACTAGAGGCCCAGTGCATGGGTGCATACACACACACACACACACACACACACACACGTATTATTTGAAAAAATAGGATCCTCAGCAGGTTACCGTTTGTAACCTGCTTTTTTTCATGTGCCTATATATTACAAGAACATTTTTATTTCAATAAAGATATGACTGTCGCCTTCTCTGGTTTGGCTCAATGGATAGAGCGTCAGCCTGCGGACTGAAGGTTCCCGGGTTCGATTCTGGTCAAAGGTACATGCCTGGGTTGCGGGCTCGATCTCCAGTAGGGGGCATGCAGGATGCAGCCAATCAATGATTCTCTCTCATCATTGATGTTTCAGTCTCTCTCTCCCTCTCCCTTCCTCTCTCTGAAATCAATAAAAGTATTTTTAAAAATGATGACTGTTTTGTATTTGTCAGATATTTTCTTTCTTCTGCATGTTTTCAAAGTTTTATCTCAATTATTTTTCTATTATAAATTAATACATACCTATTAAAGATAAATTTTTAAAAGTTTCCTTTATATTGGATACTCATTTCAAATATATCCTATAGGAATGGTTAAATATATATTCATTCAAAGTTCTAATATGATATAGAAATACAGTAAGACCCCACAGTAACTTGACATTGGATATAATATGGTTGGTGGTGGGGCCTGGGCACAGGGGAAAATGGAAGGATGATAATTAAACTCAAGTGCTCAATAAACAGCTATCATGAGGTGGCATCAAAACACAGCTGAGACCCTAATGGATTTGGGTTGCTCAGTGAGCTAACCAGATATGTTCACATCAGTTATTTCATTCATCTAACCTGAAATTTTATAGGACTAAATTGTGTGGACTTCATTTATCATGTTGAGGTGGAATTTCATTATATTCTCATATTGTAAATACACAAAAATAAATATATGTATGCTGTGACAAAAAAGTACTACCACATGTGTTAACTTTCCATTTGCCTTTTGTCTTAACAATATATATTGGAATATATATATTGATTTCAGAGAGAAAGGTAGAAACATCAATGATGAGAGAAAATCACAGATCCATTGCCTCCATCAGCTGCCTCCTGCACATGCCCCCCAACTGGGGATGAAGCCCACATCCCGGGCATGTGCCCCGAACGGGAATCAAACCATGACCTTCTGGTGCATAGGTTGTTGCTCAACCACTGAGTCACCATAGCTGGGCTTGGACATTTTTCATGTGAGTAAACATAACTCCACATCATTATTTTTTCATCACTGCATACTATTACATTTTATGAATGATCAAACTTTTCTTAAACCAGTCCCTTTTTAGGAATATTTAAACTTTTTCTTTTTTCAAACAAAGTCCATTACCACTACTACTACAATGACCATATTTGTCATGGGAGTGTTTCTGTATGATAAATCACCAGAAGAGGAATTGGTGCGTCCAAAAGCACATATATTTTAAAGTTTGCTATTGCCAAAATTACCTTAAAAATGTACTATTTGATTCTATTTTTTGCATTTTGCTTGTACTTTTTATTTATTATTATTACTGAGGTATAATTGACATATAGCATGTTAGGTGTATAATATAATGATTTGATATTTGTATATATTGTGAAATGATCACCACAATAAGTCTAGTTAACATCCGTATACTATTTTATGTTCTCAAAGTGCATGTGAATGAATGCTTGTTTATCCACAACCCCACCAACTATGAGTATAATGAATATTTTTCATCTTTTCTAATTGCATAGGTAAAATTGATTCTCATTTCTGTTCTCAGGTATTATTTTAATGTTTTGTTAGAAATCTATAATATGATTGTTACATAATTAATTTAACCTGTTTCCTATTGCAAGACTTTTAAGTTTCTTCTTAAAAGTGCCTATTATAAAGAGTTGTGTTAAATATCCTACTAGTCCTTTTCCATTTGTAAATGGTACATATCATTGATGCAGTTTGAATTGTTTTTACAGAATTATGTTTGCCTTTTTATCCTATAGCAAAATCATGTGGGAAAACCCTCAGTTTATGAGAATGTGTACAAACATGTGTGGATGTTCATATGCTTGTGTATATGCTTGGGCACATATCTGCTATTTCCTAGAACAATGCTCTCTTTCTTTCTGCTCCTTCATTGCTGTTTTTCACTTGTGGCTTCTCTTTATATGTTCAGGTCCAAATCAAAGGATTGATACTAGGAATTCAGGCCTCTAAACTTTGTTTTATTAAATCATTGTGACTGGCACTAAGTATTTTCCTTAGGATGTGTACCTAAGAATGGATTTACAGACTCAAAAAGAATGCACATTTTGAGTACTTAACAATTACCTATGTACTATCCAGAAAGGTTGACTGATTTGTATTTTATGACCTGGAAATAAGTGAAAAAGTCCTTGAGGGTAGTGCAGAACATGTCCAAAAATGTTTGTATCGAACCTACTTTCAGATGGCAGCCATCATCAATAGACCTAAGCACCCCTAAGGAGGAGCAAGTGGACTTTTACCCAGCAAGGCAGCTTGAGAAAGGCCAGGGTAATGAATGGTAAGAACACAGGTCTTAGATTCAGTCATACTGGTCTCTTCTTTTCTTCCCACCATCTCAGGCCCAAGTCAAACTCTTTTTCCTCCTTGAGGTTTTCTCTAATTAGCTAACTGGCTATTGCCTTCTCTGAGCTCCTATTGGCCTGGAAGTCCACCCTTTCCTTTAGCCCTTTCTCCAAATGGCTACATGTGAGGGGGTTCTGTCTTTACACTTATATCTTCTATTCCACCCCTAGGGTAAACCCATAGTGGATGTGGCCCATTCTCAGGAGGATAGACCCAGAGAAGAGGCACAAGCAGGCCTTGGATTTGGCCTCCAGATCCTTTGGGTAGGATATCCTAGAGTCCTAGGTATCTAGAGTGTGGTTTAGAAGAAAAGAAGTGAAGGCTCCGAGTAGATACATTTTGCCCCATTGACTCTTCATTACCCAGGGAAGAGGACCTTGAGAGGAGGGCCAGACACTGACCTTCTAAAAGCAGGGCCTTAAGTGGAAGCCTTTTCTACTCAGATCTAAGGAGATAATGTCTTTAGGCACACTGCTTAAACTCTCTGTTTAGTTTCTTCATATATAAAATAGAAATATCTTCCTTGCTATTATTGTTAGGAGTATAAAATGAGATAATGGCAGTAAAGCACCATTCCCTTTTCAGACATTCTAAAGATTTCTGAAACCATTTCCATCAAGCTGAAGAAAAACAGCTGCCATTCAGGATGTTTCAATCATCCTAAGGACAATATATTCAAACTAGAGGCCCAGAGCATGAAATTCATGCACTGGGGCGGGGGGGGGGGGCGTTGTCCCTCAGCCCAGCCTGCACCCTCTCCAATCTGGGACCCCTCGGGGATGTCCAACTACCAGTTTAGGCCTGATCCCTGCTGGCTCCCAACCGCTCACCTGCCTGCCAGCCTGATCACCCCCTAACCACTCCCTTGCCAGCTGATTGACACCTAACTGCTCCCCTGCTGGCCCAGTCACCCCAAACTGCCCTCCTCTGCAGGCCTGGTCCCCCCCAACTGCCCTCCCCTGCCGGCCATCTTGTGGCTGTGGGTGCCGCCATCTTTGAGGGCATGACAGTCAATTAGCATATTCCCTCCTTATTGGCTGTGGGTGCCATCATCTTTGCAATGGAGGGTCAATTAGCATATTCCCTCTTTATTAGATAGGATTTTTACCAATCACATGCTTCTTTTTAAGGTTCTTAGAGCTTGCCAGTGCTCTCCTTTTTTAGAGATACAGGGTGAGTAACTTATTAAGGGTCACATGGTCAGTTTGTAACAGAGTAATGCTCAGCCTCTCTAACTTCATCTTGTTCAAGCATGCTGTTCCCATGGTTGATAGCTTCGTGCATATAGACATGCTAATCATTGTAGGAATTCTGCTTTCAGTTTGAATTTTACAAAAACAGCCCATTCCCAGAGAATGACTCTCCCTGAGGAGATAAGGGAAGTATGTGTTGTTTATGAAAGATTTGCAGGAAACTTGTGACCTGGACTTACATCAGCTATGATCAACAGACTGAGCACAATCTTCCTTGGACCTCTTCTGGCACCCACATGTCTGTGGTCGTCAATCACTTTTTGCCCCCCCCCCCCATTTCCTCTTTCCTTGACATAAAAGAAGACTGAAATCTGTACATTAAGATGGATTTAAGCATTAGGTTCCCCTCTTCTCACTTGGAGACTTCTCGATCAATAAACCTTTCCTTATTCCAAACTCTGATGTTTGAGTTTTGGTCTTTTGAAGCATTGGGCACAACTTTGGACCAGTAGCACGTTCTAGATCTGACACTGGGACTAACCTCTTCTGTCTCTCACACTAGCAGACTCAAACCATGATATCTAGGGTTTTCTGGTGCTCAAATACACGCACTTCCCAGAAGAAAGAATAATGTGACAGAAGAGCAAGTGAAATAAAATGGGATATAGTAACGTTGCTGCTTTTTCACATAATCCAGTGAGGTCTTTATTCTGCCTCACAAAGGGGCACCAAAACTTATAAAAAACAATAATAATGTTTATGTCTCCTCATTAATTTTCAAATGTTACTTCTGAGAGCTATGCAATTTTTATTGGCAAATTTGTGACTTTTACTAAAGACTGAATTGAGGTTGAAAGATAACTAATATCTGTTGAAGACTTTATATAAGTGAAGTGCTTCTCCCCGAATGTTATCATTTAGAATTCCCAACAGTCAATTATATGAGGTGTACTAATATGTTATTATTCCCTTCTTACAGATGAAGAAACAATTGATGATTCTGTAGGCAGCACAGCTTCTAGGCAAATACCACCACCAGGGCTTTGGAGTTAAAACATTATTTATTTTTTTTCATTTTAAATCCTTTCCCCCAGATGAAATCCTAATATAATTATAATAATAGCTTGTACTTTTAAAGCAGTTACCATATGCCAGGCACTATTCTCAGGACTGTATAGGCATTAATTCATTTTTTTAAAATGTTTGAACTTGTTCATTAGTCTCATTATTTTCTACCAATAAAAAAAAAAAAGTCCAAGTCCCCAAAGGTGCTAAATGATTTGGCTGGGTGATACAGGGACATAAGTCTGCTGTCACTAATTCCATACTTTGCAAGTGTGACAAAAATACTGAATTCCAGAAGTTAGAGCCTAAGAGAATGTGTCTCTTAAGAAAGTTTACAAGTGTGAATTCTCTCCCTTGAATGTCATAGATTGATTTGTTCCTGAGTATGCTTAAGAGCTTTTCTCTAAGTCTCTTGATTCCTGCTAACTCCAACACCAAAACTCCAAGCCTCCACAATTTGTGACCCTTTCCAAATAAGTAGGAATACCCTTCTTTGTTTCTGCTGCTCTAGAGAAATTGATTCTGAAAATTTAGCCTGGGTGGCTTAAGGTTCTATTCTGAGATGAAGCATCTTCTTTTTTTACATTTTTCATTTTTTAAATTATAGTTGTGATTCAATATTATATTAGTTTCAGGTGTATATCACAGTTGTTAGACATTTATATAACTTAAAAAGTGAGCCCCCCCCCCCTGCCCCCTGCTAGGCTGGTGTGGCTCAGTGGTTGAGCATCTACCTTTGAACTAGGAGGTCACCGTTTCATGCCTGGTTAGGGCAAGTGCCTGGGTTGTGGGCTTGATCCCCAATGTGGGGTGTGCAGGAGGCAGCTGATCAATGATTCTCTTTTATCACTGATGTTTCTATCCCTCTGTCTCCCTTCTTAGAATCAATAAAAATATTTTTTTTTAAATTGAGCCCCCCAATAAGTCTAATACCCACCTGGCACCATACATAGTTATTACAATATTATTGACTATATTCCCTATGCTGAACTTTACATCCCCTATTTTGTAGCTGCCAACTTGTGCACATTAACTCATTTAACTAAAGTAATTTTGTCTTTGTCTTTTCTGACTATAAAAGAGATTTTGCTTAAAAAAAGAATATAAAAATATTAAGAATAAAGTAAAAACTACATTAAAAAATCGCATTCCTGTCCCAGACTCTCTTTTACTTTTTACAACCCGCTGGCAAACCAACCCAAAGACCAGGTTGCAGATGAAATGGAGGCTGAGGGAGGGGCAATGGCTGTAGGAGTTCTTAATATTGGAGCAGAAGGCAGGAAGAGAATTCTGGAAAGAAGTAGAAAAGTTTAGTAGCTCCGGAAAAAGATGCAGCCCCTCCCTAGTAATCGGAGAAAGGCAAATAAAAATTTCCCCCTGGGATTCTCAACAACGGAAAAGACTGACAGGGCCAAGTGTATAAATGGGGAGGGAGCAGAGGGAGGGCTTACTTATGCCGCGCTTTTGGTGGGAGTGGAAATTAGGGACTCGAGCTCACTGGTGACGTAGATATCACGTGACCAGGAGTCGACGTGTGCAGAAGTCCTGCTAGTCTGGTCCTTGTTCCCGTCTGGGTACCAGCTTCCTTCTGCAGCGCGACAGAGGGTCCTGAGACCGGGCAAGGAGAGTCACTTGGCAGGAATTTTGCAGGTTGGTGTCAAAATAGATACTGCTTGGGGATTTCTAGGATGGGGTGGCCTAGGGCAGAGACCTGATTAAGTCCACCTCTTCACTCCTACCTCTGCGCCTGCAGGAAATTATAACTCTTGGGAAAGGGACTGACTGAGGGTCTCGAGAGAAGGACAGGGAAACTTGTGATAATTTAAAAATAATAAACCTCTGCCATCTCAGACCACTTTCCCAACATCTACCCTTCCCCCAACTCCCACCTCAGTCTTAAAGATATTCAGAAATAATCTCCCTGTGTGATGGGAAATTCGAGCTAACTTGCATGTGAAGAGGGGGATAACTGGGGGAAACAGAGGCGAGAAAGTTTCCATTACCGAGAACCTCAATGAGGAAAAAGGTGCGTGGAGCTGGTCACCAAGCGCTCGCTCCACCCCCACTCCTCCACTCCCTCCTCCTCCTCCCTCCTCCCTCTCCCACCCCACCCCCTCCCCCTCGCTTTTCCCGTTTGTCCACAGATCTGCAAGTCTGTTGTTCACTGCGCTACCCAACTAGAATATACTAAGAAGAAGCTGACCGAATCAGTACTGGTAAGTGAGTGGAATAGAAAGACGCCTGGGGTGGAGGTGGGCGAGGGCGGGACTGAGTTGTGGGCCCCGCTGTTCCTAACTCCCCGCCCCCCCCCGCCCCCCCCCCCCGCTTCTCTTAGACTCCTCTGTTCTGGGAGTGTCTTGTGTTATGCCTTGCGCGGGGAGAGGGCGGGGGGGATGGTTGAGGAGGGCCTTGAAAATGGCTGGAAGGAGGGACGAAAGGGAGGAGAAGCAATGGAAAGAGGAGGTGAGAGGGGACGTCTTAGGGTAGCCGTCATTGCTGAATGAGTCTCTGGGTGGAAGATATTTGATGATGGCTCAGAAACAAACAGAAAGCAAATGCTGAGATCTCCGTCCAGAGCACGGGTCCAGAGCCTTTGACTTACCATCTCCTTCTTGCTTCCTAGAAGTAATTTTATTCAAAGAGGAATAAGCAGAAAAAAACAAAGGAAGAGAAAAAGGAAAGGAAGGAAGAGGACAGAAACAAGATGAAACCCTGTCAAAAAATTGAAGGAAAACCAGAAAATGAGAGTGAACCAAAGCTTGAGGAAGAGCCAAAGTCTGAGGAAAAGCCAGAGGAGGAGCAAGAGCCAGAGGAGGAGGAAAAAACAGAAGGAACTTTTAGAGAAAGGCTGATTCAGTCTCTCCAGGAATTTAAAGAAGATATACACAACAGGCATTTAAGCAAGGATGATATGTTTAGAGAAGTGAATGAATTAGATGAGATAAGGAGAGTAAGAAACAAACTTATAGTGATGCGTTGGAAGGTTAATCGAAACCATCCTTACCCTTATTTAATGTAGCTTACCTTGATTTTTATTGTTTCTGATATTAACATTGCCATATAGCTTTCTTGTGATTTATATTTTCCTGATAAACCTTTGTCCATTTTTCTACTTTTAAGTTGTTGCTATTAGTAGTTTTAGATGAATCTCTTGTTTCTGCATCTCATTGTTTATCATATTTTGAACCAATCTCCAAGTTTCTGCATTTTAATAGGAGAGAGAGCTTGACTCGTTTATACAAAAGGGGGTTTCTGACAGGATACAAAATGAAAAAAATGTTAGTAAGGAATATGTGAATATCATATTTTTAAAAGGGAAGAATACATTTGTATATACATATATACACAGAAAAAACATGTGAGGGATGAAAGACAAAAAGATCACTAAGTGGTAGGATTATGAGTGATTTTTAAAATTCTGCTTATTTGTATTTTCCCTTATTCCTAGAATATCCATGTATTGTTAAAATAATAAAAGTTTAAAAAAACAATAAAAATTTTATAACAAAAAAAAGAGGTAACCAACAGCACTTACCAGTTTATTTCTAAAGGCATTGGGACACTTGATATTTGTTGACAGAATTTTAGAAGCAAATGTAAATGAACTCCAAATTACCACCAGAGTTTTATATCTTTTCTTATCTATAAAATAGAGATAATAATGATCTCTAAGGGATCTTGTGAAGACCAGATAAGGTAATGGCTGAGATATATCTGACAATTATTTTTTCCCCATCTGTCCATGCAGGATCCCAACTCCCAAGAGATTTGTTTTAGCGGTTTGGGAGGGTAGAGAAAGTAGTTTTCACCTGCGCTTAAGAACAAATCCAGGCCAACTGTTGGGTGGACACCACTTTATCTTCCTCTCCTGCTATACCTGCCCAAATGCCCACCAGCCACCTTGATACTACCATATACATTGGATATTCCTGCCCCTTCATCCAGGTTCTGTACCTTTCAGGCCCCTACTGCTGCTGATATTTTGGAATTCTCAAATAGTGAAGCCCAACACATTTCTTCAGAACCCCCAGTAGGCTGAATTCCCAGACTGACCTCTACAGAAATGGGGAGAATGCCCTTCTCAATTTAGACATGCAGGGCCATTTAGGCCATGATATAGATATCCTGGCAAATGGGGTTTTAATCATAGGCCCCCTCTTCCCCATAAGACTCTGACATGATGGGTCTGTTTGAGGGTTGGACCAGAAGATAAGTCTGAATAACAGATGTTGCACGTTAGAGCTTCTCTGAGCCTAACAATTCTGGTTTTGTCTTCTGGACTCTTATTTCCTTAATGTGAGTGAGCTCTTCCAGAAGATCGGTGGCAAGCCCACTTCACCAGTTCAACAGATACTCTTTCGCATGTGTAAAGTGTAAAGAGATGTTCAAGTCAGATTTGGGGATATTCCCATCCTTACCTGGAAACATGAAAGTGCTATATAAGAAGGTGTATCTATGCAGCTAAATCTGCATATGTATATATGTGTCTACGGCTCACAGTTTTGCCAGTTTTATTTTATCTTTCCTCTGTGATGCTTTCTTTTGGGGAGGGAGGCATTCATGTCTCCAGACTGTTCCATAAGCTTGCAACAGACTGATGGATGCTGGTCTGGCTGGATTCCATATGAGGGTCCAGGGGCTCACTGTGGCAGTTTTACAGACAGGATGAATCCATCCCCCTGGTGCTCTGAGGATGTAGAAGGACCCACCCCAACCACACTCATCTCCAGACTGTCTGGCTTTGGCTTCTCTGCTCCAGCCTGCAGCAGGCACCAGACCCTCCTAGGCTGATGGCCAGACAGTCCTGGACATACTTAGCTGGAGCATGACGACTGTCCCCATTGCAGGTCAGAGCACTAGACTTCCTCCCCCCCTTTTTTTTTCTTCACGGGAGCTTGTGAGAACTTTTTATAAGGAAGGAGATAAGACCTCAATATTCATTAACTAAAAACTTTGGTTGTGATAGTCTGTCCAATTCTGATATAATCAGCTAACTTGGGGTTAAAGTAGAGGACCTGGTGGTAGGTGGAGATGATTTTAGATAATATACAAATACTAGAGGCCCGGTGCACAAAAATTTGTGCACTGGCGGGGGGGTGTGTGTCCCTCAGCCCCACTTGTGCCCTCTCACAGTCTGGGACCCCTCGGGAGATAACGACCTGCTGGCTTAGGCCTGCTCCTGGGTGGCAGAGGGCAGGCCCAATCCCTAGGTGCAGCTCCTGGTCGGGCTCAGAGCAGGGCCGATTGGGGAGTTGTGGCACCACCCCCAGTCGTGCACAGAGCAGGGCAGATCGGGAGGTTGCGATGCCACCCCCAGTCACGCTCAGGGTAGAGCCGGTTGAGGGGTTGGGGCACCGCCCCCTGTCACACTCAAGGCAGGGTGGATGGGGAGGTTGGGGCGCTGTCCCCTGTCACGCACAGAGCAGGGCCCATCAGGGGGTTGGGGAGTTCCCCCCTGTCATGCACAGAGTAGGGCCAATAGGGGAGTTGGGGCACCGCCCCCTGTCACGCACAGAGCAGGGCCAATCAGGGGGTTTGGGCACTCCCCCCCCCCCCCCCGTCACACTCAAGGCAGGGCCGATGGGGAGGTTGTGGCTCTACCCCGTCACACACAGAGCAGGGCCCATGGGGGGTTTGGGGCGCCGCACCCTGTCACACACAGAGCAGGGCCGATCAGGGGGTTGGGGCGCCTTCCCCTATCACGAACAGAGCAGGGTGGATAGGGAGGTTGTGGCCCTGCTCCCTGTCACACACAGAGCCACAGGGCGATCAGCTGCCCCCTGTCATGCTGCTCCAGGGGCGAGGAGGCCTCGCGGCTCCGCTTGACACCGGGGCAGTGAGGCCTCACTGCTCCGCTGATCCCAGTGCTGGGAGGCATATTAGCCTTTTACTATGTAGGATAGAGGCCTGGTGCACTGGTGGGGGCCAGCTGGTTTGCCTTGAAGGGTGTCCCGGATCAGGGTGGGGGGTCCCGCTTGGGTGCCTGGACAGCCTGGATGAGGGGATGATGGCTGTTTGCAGCTGGTCACACCCCCTTCAGGGTGGGGGTCCCCACTGGGGTGCCTGGCCAGTCTGGGTGAGGGGCTGAGGGCCGTGTTCAGTCTTGCAAGCTACCGAAGCTCCCAACTTCTCCTTTTTTTCTTTTTTCTTTATTCTGGGATTTATTTATCTTCTATGGCTGTCACTGGAACTGAGAGCCGGCTTTAGCTCTGAGGCTTGGCTCCAGCTCTGAGACCTCGGCTGCTGACCTGGGTTTGTTTGGATTCTATAATTGAAACACTGTTTCAGCTCCAGCTCCAAAGCCGGCCAGCTGAAAGCAGGTTTTTGGGGTTTGTTTCGGTTCTATAATTGCAACATTGTTTCTTAGAGTGCAAGCTCAGAGGCCGGCAGTGGCAGGTGGGGAACCTTGGCTTCCTCTGTCACTGGAGCAAGCAAGCCTCCTGTTCGTTTCAGCTGCCTGGCTGCCGGCCGCCATCTTGGTTGGCAGTTAATTTGCATATCTCGCTGATTAGCCAATGGGAAGGGTAGCGAAGTTATGGTTAATTACCATGTTTCTCTTTTATTAGATAGGATTTTAAATTGTAATATCCTTGTATGTGTATTAATTTGAATGTGTATTAATAAACACTGTCTAAGGCAAATGATGATAGTAGTTAAAGATATAGTCTGGTATTGTAAATTTTTCCTTTTCAAAAAAGTATTCAAATTAAATGAGTCAATTTGAAGACAATAATGAAGTAGAACACAATATTAATAGCATATGGTAAATAATGATATGGTAAAAATCATCCTGGTGGGAAACATTGCCTTAGCATAATTGACTTAGGGAAAATATCTGGAAATACCTGTCAAGAACTGTGCAATTTAAGATTTCACCCTACTTAAAAGTTAATAGGTTAACCTGCTAGTGGTTAATGGATACTGTCAGAAGACAAGACACTAGAATCCTGGGTCAGAGACAATGCACATTATTACAGCAAAAGTAGTATCCAGAGTTTCCTACTGGTTTGTATCAGTTATCCATGATCCACAAGTCCCATGGGATGGCACAGGACTCATGATGGATGCCTCTACATGCAGTGCATTGTATTGCAGGGAAGAAACCCTGAATTTGGAGAAGTCACAGCTTTCTTAGTATGCAGAAGCAAGCCTGCTTCCTGTCCAGCGAAAGACATTGCTTGTTGCAAACACAACTCTGAGAAATGGCTTGCCTGTGAAGAGTGATCAGGCCTTACCTCTTGGTACACCCAATTAAAATGTGCAGGGATGCTCAGGACCCAAGGTGGATTGCCTCTCCCAATAATGGTTTTCTCTGTGCAATAAATCTTAATGTGAATGGCAAGCCTTTCCTAACATCACAAGTTTTGATTTCTACTTCCAAGTTAAATAAAGCAAGTAATTCATTATACTGTAGAGTGCAAATAGGGCATTTGTAACTCTTCCTAGGTTTTAATTAAATACATAGGCTTTTGAATGAATCCTAAATAACTGAATGAGGATGAAAATATCAAGTAAGAAACTAAAAGTAAATAGAGTCCCAGTGCATAAAATTCGTGCACAGGGGTGGGGGGCCCCCTCAGCCTGCACCCTCTTCAATCCAGGACCCCTTGGGGGATGTCCGACTGTCAGACATCCCTCTCACAATCCTGGACTGCTGGCTCCCAATCGCTCACCTGCCTGCCTGCCTGGTCACCCCTAACTGCCCCCCCCATTGGTCTGATTGCCCCTCACTTCCTCTGTGTGCTGGCCTGGTCACTCCTAACTGTGCCCCCCCACACCAGCCTGGTCACCCCCAACTGTGCCCCCTGCCAGCCTAGTTGCCCCTCACTGCCCCCCTGCCAGCCTAATTGCCCCCAACTGTCCCCCCTGCTGGCCTGGTTGCCCCCAACTATCCCCCCTGCCTGTCTGGTCGCCCCTCACAGCCCCCCTGCCAGCCTGGTTGCCCCACGCAGCCTGCTTATTCAGTCGTATGGTCATCCCTCACTAACCCCCCTACAGGCCTGGTCATAGGCAACCATCTTATGAGGGTGTGGCAGTCAATTTGCATATTACCTCTTTATTATATAGGATAATGCTGCAATGAACATAGGGCTGCATATATGCTTTCAATTAGTATTTCAGGTTTCTTCCAGAAGTGGAATTGCTGGGTCATAAGGCAGTTCCATTCTTAATTTTTTGAGGAATCTCCATAATTTTCCACAGCGACTTCACCTATCTGCATTCCCACCAACAGTGCACAAGGGTTCCCTTTTCTCCACACCCTTGTCAACACTTGTTTGTTAAATTATTGATGATAGCCATTCTGACAGGCGTGATGGCTTTTAAAACAACTTTCTTAAGATTTAATTAACATACCATATAATTCACCCACTGAAAGTATACAATGGTTTTTAGTATATTCACAGTTATGTGCGATTTATCACTACAGTCAATTATAAAACATTTTTGAGTAAAAAAGAAACACCATACCTTTAGCTATGACTCTTCCCCCATGTTTCTATTGCTTCAGCCCTAAGCAAACACTAATCTACTTTGTCTATAATTTCCCAATCATGGATATTTCCTAAAACTGTGTTCATATAAAATGTGTTCTTTTGTGATTGGCTTCTTTCACTTAGCATGTTTTCAAGATTAATTCATTATGTAGCATGTACTTCTTTTTATGGCTGTACAATATTCTATTGCATGTTTATGCCACATTTTGTTTATCTATTAATCCATTTATGGATATTTGAGCTTTCCTCATCTTTTGCTTATTATGAATAGTGGTGCTAGGAACATTCATGTTCAACTTTTATGAGGACAAATGTTCTTTGTTTCTTTTTTCCTTTTTTTTTACTTTTTGGGGGCTAGGGGAGGACATATGTTCTTATTTCTCTTGGGTAGATATCTAGGAATTGAACTGGGTCATACAGTAACTCTATGATTAATCATTTCAGGACTTGCCATACTATTTTTCAAACTGGCTGACAGTTTACATTCCCACTAGCAGTGTGTAAGAGTCCCAGTTTCCCCATATCCTTGACAACACTTTTTTTGTCTGACTTTCTGATTCTAACCATTTTAGCAGAAGTGAAGGACTTTTTTAATTTAAATTTTATTTTATTTTTGCTTTTAACCTTTTATTTTTTATTTAAGTATAGTTGATATTAAATTGGTTGTGAAGAGATTCTGAAAGGGATTGCGCTGAATCTTTAGGTCAATTAGAGGAGCATTACCATTAACCGTATTAAGATTTTCAATTAATGAACATGGAATTTTTTCATTCAATTGCTATAATTCCATTTCCTATAATTTCTTTCAAGAATGTTTTGTAGCTTTCAGAGTATACATTTTGTACTTCCTTTATTAAATTTATTTATAAGTATTTCATTCTTTTTGATACTATTATAAATAGAATTGTTTTGTTAATCCTTTTCAGATTGTTCATTGCAAATGTATAGGAATATAATGATTTTAATCAATATTCTAAATTTACTTTTAACAAACACCAGTCAGAACTTTAGGAAAGTGTGACTTTTTTTCTAATATTTAAGTAGAAAATTTTAAATACAGTTAAATTTTACATTTTGAAAATGAGCAAAATGGTAGTGGAAAACACATGATAAGATATTGAGATATATTTTAAAGCAAAAGCAATTTAACAATGGTGAGGCTGTTGCAGAAACTAAACAGAACAAACAACCAACCAAAAATCCATGTTCGGTGAGCCATAATCACAGTATCTGGGAGAGACCACGAATGTGTAAATAGAGACAGGAACCTGGTGAACTGCAGAAAACAAGCTTGACTCTCAAAGCTTTGGGCCATTGGGCATGTGTGTGCCCTGCCACCAGCTCTGGGTTTGCCAAGTGATCCCCCACAGAGCTTCTCAGTGAAGACCATTCATGCTAAGAAACCTGGACCTGAGGGCTTGGTCTTGTGCTCACTTAGAGGGACTCATCAGCTGTGTCTTCTCTGGCCTGGCAGAGTTCCCTGAGCAGAAAGAAAACACCCTTATTCTTGGCTGGAAGTGTAATTTATGACTCCCTGACCTGGGAGTCAGGAGGTAGGGAGCAGTCTAGGTTCAAATATGGCAGGCTCTTGCCTTTCTTATCAAATTTTTGTGCATTTTATTGAGGAATAGATAGTTTTCCACCTGATATATGCCCTTAAGACCATTCCCTAAGGGACCGAATGACCAGTTGACCAGTCACTATGATGCACACTGACCACCAGGGGCCAGACACTCAACACAGGAGCTGCCAAGGACAGCAACTTCGAGAGTACCTTTTCACACTCTAGAACCCATAGGGGAATGTTGGACTGCCAGTTTTGGCCCGATCCCTGCATGCCAGGCAAAGGGACCCCACTGCCAGAGGGACCCCACTCACTCCGCAGACACTGTTCAAGCCCAGGTGCCACCCCAGATGCAGCCAGTTGGGGAGGGACTGCGGGAGGTTGGCTCCAGGGTGTGTCCAGCCCATCTTGCCCAGTCCCGCCCCGCCAGCCACCTTCTAATTAATTTCCTTTTAATGTGCATGAATCTGTGCACCAGGCCTCTAGTATATATATAATTTTCACTAGTTTCACTGGAGATCAGGTCCACAAAGCTCCTCACTCTATCATGACGTCCTAGACATTACTTTTTCCTGGAATACATCACTGACACCTGAATTAAGTCCTCTTACTCAGTGCTCCAACTCCCATTTCAGTACTTACCACACTCACCTTCTGGTTTCCTTCCATTAAACCATGAGTGCCATAGGAGTATGAAGGCTGTATCTGCCTTGTTCTCTTTTATACCTCCAGGGCCTTGCCTAGCACACAGCAGATGCTCAATAAAGTATGGTGAACTGAAAATATATTTCTTACATTTTTAAGTGGAAAAAGCTATGTCTTGGGAATCAGAACTCCTAAACATGGTACTGAGATTGAGATGTGGAAAGGGAAGGCAAGGCTTAGCACAGAAAAATGGCTCAAACAATAAAAGGACAAAAAAATGAGTGAAATGTAGATTTGGGGACTTACTAATAAATGAAACTGAGTAGAGGTTAAGAGCATAGACTTAGGAAATAGACTAAATGGGTTTGAATTCCTACTCTACCACTTCCTATTTGTTGCTTAGCCTCACTGTCCTGAATTTCTCTTATGTATAAAATGAGGGATAATCTTAGCATCTAACTCAGAGTATTTGGGGTATGATAAAATGCAATAATGAATATATATATATATGTGTGTATATATATATATATATATATATATATATATATATATATATTTCCAATGATGCCTGTCACATATCAGTATTTAAATAAATGCTGTTTTATTTTCAACACTATGTATGTTTAAGAAACTAAAATAAGTCTATACATGCTGTTTCATAATTTACAAAAAAAATAATGATTTATTTTGCTTCTTGCAAAAGGAATACATTTTTCTTGGACAATTTAGAAGATAGAAGTAATCACCACCTGAGGAACAGCATCAGAAATGCATCTTTAATCTCAAAGATGAAGATAAGTAAATGGGAGTGGATGAGGGAGGAACGGGGGCACCAAGTCACCAGGTATAAGTTTCTAAGTGTAAAATGTGGCACAAGATACTGTCATACTACAGTTGCCTGAGTCTCAGATTTGTGGTGGGAAATATAGCCCCTGATTAAGGAGATGGGGTAGGAGTGTAATGGGGGGAGGAGGAAGAGAAGAGGATGTGTGTGTATGTGTGTGTGAGAGAGAATTTACTCATCTGTACTGCCAACACATAGAAATGATCAGTGTTACTAGTCTTTCAAAATAATTTATTGCTTATTCTCATACATACCTTAATTTTTGCAGAATATTTGAAAAAATGTAAAATATTATAAATCAGAAGATTTATGATTTTGGCCTATCACCATCTCTACAAGAGCCAAAAGTAATTATAAATAAAATGTTAGTGTACTTTGATTTGACATATAATGTGTGTAAACTTACAAGGTAAGTATAGATAGATGGATGGATGAATAGATGATAGATAGATAGATAGATAGATAGATAGATAGATAGATAGATAGATATGGTCTTGGTTCACACAATTATGGATGCTAGGAACTTTTACAATGTGCTGTCTGCAAGCTGGAGAGCCAGGAAAGTCAGTGGCATCGTTCAAAGACCTGAGAGCTGAGAGCTGATGTGTAGATGCCAGTTTGAACTAGAAGTCCTGAAAACCAGGAATGCCAAGGGCAGGAGATCAATGTCCCAGCTCAAACAGTCTCACAGAGAACAAATTCAATCTTCCTCTGCCTTTCTGTTCTATTCAAGCCCTCAATGCATTGGATGATGCCCAGCCACACTGGGGAGTGCCATCTGCTTTACTCAGTTCACCAATTCAAATGCTAGGTTCTTCCAGAAACACCCTCGCAGACACACTCAGAAATGCTTAACCAGATATATGGGCATCCCATGGCCTACTGGGCACATAAAATTAATCATCACATCCTCCTTTCCTATATTTACTCAGATGGTTTGAGATTTTGGAAAAGGGGGATAAAAAGACTCTCTTTAACCTGACTACATAGGGTAAGATTGCTATCCCCATGTGATTAATCATCACTGTGGCTCAAGTTTGATTTCTATAGAGCTTGCTGATAAGGAATCACACTCAAGCAGCTCCCTTAGATTTTTGTGGCATGTTGGAAGATTGAGCCATATCTTGCATGTGGCTCCTAGTTGATTCTCACACAACATTCCTGTGATGTCATAGATTTCTTTGCCTTACTATGTAACTGTTTCTGGTAAGCCTATAGCTCAATAACTCCCTTCTCCCCAGCAACAACTCCAGAGCCTGTAGATATGGTAGGATTTATTTTTCACACCTCCAGAATTGGGAACTTTGGTAAGGAGTTCATTCTACTACATAATCTCTGCAAAAATGTTCTTTCTAAGCTCCTATAGCATCTAGGTAGCTCAAAACCCCAGTGATGAAGCAGATATCTAGCAGAGGAATAAAAAGTGAATTGTGCCATCTTGTAGATATCCCTAAACTTTATGTATAATTCTTTTAGGATCCCACTCCATTGGCTTTGGGAATCAAGCGTAACTATCTGCCATATTTATAAGAGATAAGGAGAGGGGATAAATTCTTCTTACAAACACTGTACTTCCTCAAATATAAGCCCACTCTCTCCCTTCCCAATACTACATCGCCCTTCTATTATTTCAAGGTAAGAGCGATCAAACCAGTTTACCCTCTTTTTGTCCTTAGGGCACATGAGTCCCAAACTGAAACTCTTGTATCCTAACTTAGTCTTGGAAATTTTTCAAATTTTGTTCTTAACATGTTGTTATCTATCTCCAACTCCCCAGAAAACTTTAAGGGACAAGAAAATATCTCAAGCAACACCTCATAACATTTTAGTAAAGATAGCATTTCCAGGACGATTTTTACTTATCTTTGAAACATCACTTCATTACAACCAACTTCCTATATAGCATAATATCTGATGTGGAACAATATACAAACGTATATTTTCATCCAAGAAAATGTGGTGGTTTCAAACAAGACTTTTTCCATATGGGTCAAAAAGACGATAGCAAAACCTTTAGCCACTGAGAGAAATAAAACTCCAACTGCTAGACTTCCAATTGGGAACTTTGAAAGTCAATGGTTATGTCACAGTGGTTTCTCTACTTGAAGAGGTTTCTTTCTAGGTAATTCCTAATTTTCATAAAAGCTTTTCTGTCTTGCTCTAAACACAGTTTCTTGAATGAAGAACAATTCTGTTGTGAATGCATTCAGTCAACAAATATTCACTAATCATCCAATTGGTACAAGGAACCTAGTCACTGGTTATGCAAAGTAGAAAAAAACAGATGTGTTGGGTCCTTGTGGATTTTAAAGACAAGTTGATCTAGCTAAGGAAAGAATTCAACTATACCTACTCTTCAAATTTTGTTAGAAATCATCTAATAATGGTAAAAAATGTGTAAACTTTTATTGGCAATTTATTAAGCTCTGTGGTAAGTACTTGATATATGTCATTTACTTCTTCTAACAATGTGTTTTACAAAGGAAGCACACACCTTGATAAGTAATTGACCCAAAGGTACGCATCAAGTTAGTAGCAGCCAGGACTTTTATTCAGACAGCTCATGTTTCTAATCAGCATCCTTTTGAAAGGGCGAGGGCTATGCCCTCCATCTTACCCTGGATCCTCCATGTTGGGACAGAGACCATGTGCTCAGAAGAGTGCCTTCTTCCCGGAAGCCCAGGCCCCTGCTGGCCACGCCCGGGATTTCTTTGAACTAGCCAATGACAAGCAAGGGATGTTCGCGCCATAGAGATGACCACATCCTGTGCAACAAGACCCGACTTGGCGCCTGGCCAATCCGAAGGGCCCACAGCTAGCCCCCTCCCCTCACTATTAAAGCCCTGATTTTCCCATGGATATCACTCGGTTTTCCGGTCGCCGCGTCGGCTGGAGGCCCGGGTCGGGTTAGCTAACTCAATAAAGGACCTTCTGCTTTTGCATCGGATTGGCTCCCTGGCATGGTATCTTGGGGATCTTGAATTCTGGGCATAACATTTTGGGGGCTCGCCGGGATCCCCAACACCATCGATGGGACTCCCAGTCCGGAGGGCCTGACTGACCGCGGTAGGTAGGTCGTGTTTTGTTTGTGTCGTGTGTTTTGGTGTGAGCTCACTTCTGAAATCTGTAAATGCCTGTAAATGCCTGTAATAATGATCTGAGTGGATCAACAGGCGGGAGGAACTGGGGGACGCCCCGATCCTCCATCTGAAGGGGTATAGCTTTGCTTCCGCGGAGTCGGGAGTTCTGTAGGAACCCCCTTAATCTGAGACAGGCAGGAGGAGTCGGGGGGCGCCCCGATCCTCCATCTGAAGAGGGGAAATTTTGCTTCCGCGGAGTCGGAAGTTCTGTAGGAACCCCTCAATCTGAGACAGTCCGGTCGCTCCCGCTGGTTGGCACACAACGGTCGTTTTCGGTTTTTGCTTCCATGGAGTTGGAAGCTTGTTTTGGTTTCGCTTCCATGGAGTTGGAATACTATATTTTCGGGCCCCTTAGTTGTCTGTGTTTGTGTTTTTTCGGTTTTACTTTGTGGATTTACTGGATGGACATTATGGGACAGGCTCAAACTACTCCTTTAAGCATTATGGTCGATCATTTCAAAGAGGTAAAGGGAAGGGCCAGCAACCTCAGTGCGGAGGTCCGGAAGGACCGGTGGCGGACTTTTTGTTCTAAGGAGTGGCCGACTTTTGGTGTTGGGTGGCCGCCGGAGGGGACGTTCGATCTCCCCACCATTCGCCGGGTTAGGGACGTCGTCTCCCAACCCAAAGAGGGACATCCTGGTCAACTCTCTTACATTGTTACTTGGCAGGACCTCGTGGAAAATCCACCACTTTGGCTTAGGCCCTTCTTACCTCCACACCCTCCGGAGCCAGAACCCATTCTTGCCTTGCAGGAAGCGGAGAAGAAGAAGGAGAAGAAAGTCACCCTGCCGTCAGCTCCAGCTCCCCCCTACCCGGTTTTGCAGGGGGGAACTGGAGAAGAGTTAATTTTTCCTCCCCCATATCATTTCCACAGGACGCCGGAGAGATTTGATCCTACCCCGTCGCGGGAAGCTGACGCAGTTCCGGGAATGGCTGGGGGCGGGGTTCCGGGAATGGCTGGGGGCGGGGTTCCGGGAATGGCCGCGGTTCCGGTTCCGGTAGGAGGCCCACCTCTCACCCGGCAAAGAGCTCAACGGGAGCTGTCTGTCGCAGCACCCGACTCCACTATCAAGACCCTGCCCTTACGAGCCGCTGGACCTCCGGATGTGGATGGCAACCAGCCCCATATTTATTGGCCTTTCGCAACTAGCGACCTCTATAACTGGAAGGCACAGAACCCTAAGTTCTCCGAAAAACCGGGGAGACTTATTGACTTGCTAGATTCTGTTCTTTTCACCCATCAGCCCACATGGGACGACTGTCAGCAGCTTTTACAGGTTCTGTTCACGACGGAGGAGAGAGAAAGGATCCTCAATGAGGCCCGAAAGATGGTTCCCGGTGTAGACGGAAATCCGACCACGAACCAGGCCCAGATAGATGTCTCTTTTCCCTTAACTAGGCCTGAATGGGATTTCAACACGGCAGAAGGTAAGGAGAGGCTCTTGGTCTACCGTCAGACTCTAATGGGAGGTCTCCGCAGGGCTGCTAGAAAGCCCACCAATTTGACCAAGGTAGGGAATGTACAGCAGGAAAGAGATGAGTCTCCAGCTGCCTTTCTAGAACGGATCATGGAGGCATATCGCACCTATACCCCCATGGATCCAGAAGCCCCTGAGAATAAGGCAGCTGTAATCATGAGTTTTATAAACCAGTCAGCCATGGACATTAGAAAGAAACTACAGAGAATAGATAGATTAGGAGAAAAGAGTTTACAGGATTTACTGGTAGTAGCAGAGAAGGTGTTCAATAACCGAGAGCCCCCTGAGGATAGGCAAGCCCGCGCCATGGTGGCTGCCAGTGAGAAGCAGACTCGAAACCTGGCCAAGATTCTGCTAGCCACCACCATGGAGTCCCCTGGGGAGCGGACCCGTCACCTTCGCCAGCTTGCTGATGGCCAAGAAAGAGGTAAGAGAACCGCCCGGGACGGGAAAAGGAAGCTGCAACAGAACCAGTGTGCTTACTGCAAAGAGATAGGGCACTGGCTCCGAGAATGCCCAAAGAAGGCCGGTAAAAAGGGGAACAAGACAGACCGGGTGGAGGCCTTGGAGCTGGAAGGACTGAGTGATTAGGGAAGTCGGGGTTCGGATCCCCTCCCCGAGCCCAGGGTAACTCTTAAAGTGGAGGGGACGCCTGTTGACTTCCTTGTCGACACTGGAGCACAACATTCGGTTCTCCGCACACCTCAGGGGAAGCTAGCCAGCAAAAAGTCCTGGGTGCAAGGGGCAACTGGCATGAGCCAGTATTCATGGACTACCCGAAGAACAGTAGATCTAGGAACGGGCCGGGTATCCCATTCCTTCATGGTAATACCAGAATGCCCCTACCCCCTATTAGGACGAGACTTGCTAACCAAGATTGGAGCCCAAATAACCTTCAGACAAGGGGGGCCTCAGGTCACCGATGGCGAAGGCCACCCCATCCAGGTCCTGACTCTGAGACTGGAGGATGAATATCGCCTCCACCAGGGGGCGCCACCAGTAGAGAACAATATGGACAGGTGGCTGCGAGAATTCCCCACAGCCTGGGCAGAGACGGGGGGAGTAGGGCTGGCCGCCCACAGGGCCCCAACGCTGGTAGAACTAAAACCAGGAGAAGGCCCGATGAGAGTCAAACAGTACCCTATGTCCCAGGAGGCTCGGAAGGGAATCCAGCCTCACATCCGGAGACTGCGGAGCCTAGGGGTACTGGTTCCATGCCAATCTGCCTGGAACACCCCCCTCCTGCCAGTCAGAAAGCCTCATACGAATGACTATCGGCCAGTTCAGGACCTCCGGGAAGTAAATAAAAGAGTCCTGGATATACACCCAACCGTTCCTAACCCATACACTCTCCTAAGCTCTCTGGCACCCTCTAGAATCTGGTATACTGTATTAGACTTGAAGGATGCCTTTTTCAGCCTGCCGTTAGCGCCTCAAAGCCAATCCCTGTTTGCCTTCGAATGGCACGACCCCGAGGAAGGTTACAGTGGACAATTAACCTGGACGCGATTGCCCCAAGGATTCAAGAATTCGCCCACCATCTTCGACGAGGCGCTGCATGAAGACCTCGGTGAGTACAGGAGGGAACACCCCAATCTCACCCTTCTTCAATACGTAGATGACATCCTGATTGCTGCCGATACCGCCAAAGATTGTGAGCAAGGGACCAAAGATCTGCTGGCCACCTTAGGGACCTTAGGGTACCGGGCCTCGGCGAAGAAGGCTCAGATATGCCAAAAGAGGGTGAGTTACCTGGGATACATACTGGAGGGCGGACAGCGGCGGTTGTCAGATGCTAGAAAAGAGACAGTCTTGAAAATCCCTGCTCCCACCTCCCGGAGGGAGGTGAGGGAATTCCTAGGATCGGCTGGCTATTGCCGCCTCTGGATACCAAGTTTTGCTGAGATCGCCAGGCCCCTATACGAAGCCACCAAGGAGGGGAAGGCCTTTAAATGGACTGAGACAGAAGAAATTGCCTTTAATCAGATAAAGAAAGCTCTTTTGGCTGCTCCAGCCCTGGGCCTACCAGACATTACAAAACCCTTTCGCCTCTTTGTAGACGAGCGCAAAGGAGTAGCAAAAGGAGTTTTAACCCAGGCTTTAGGCCCCTGGAGTCGCCCAGTAGCGTATTTGTCTAAAAAGCTGGATCCCGTAGCCGCCGGCTGGCCACCGTGCCTAAGAATCATTGCGGCAACCGCGCTCTTAGTCAAGGATGCTGACAAACTGACCCTGGGACAGGAGATCTGGATCACAACCCCGCATGCCATTGAAGGGGTCCTAAAACAACCTCCCGATAGGTGGATGAGCAATGCTCGCATGACCCACTATCAAAGCTTGCTGCTCAACCCCCCTAGAGTACGGTTCCATCCCAGTGCGGCCCTCAACCCTGCTACCCTGCTACCTGACCCTGACCTAGATGCCCCACTGCATGACTGTGCGGGAATCCTGGAGCAGGTACATGGACTTCGGAAGGACCTGACCGATCGGCCCCTCCCGGATGCAGAGGCCACCTGGTTCACGGATGGAAGCAGCTTCGTGCGGAACGGGAGCAGGTACGCGGGTGCAGCGGTGGTCACAGACACGAACACCGTGTGGGCGGAGGCTCTGCCCCCTGGGACATCAGCTCAGAGAGCAGAACTCATTGCACTCACCAAGGCACTGACACTGGGGGCTGGAAAACGGCTTAACGTTTACACAGACAGCCGTTATGCATTTGCTACAGCTCATGTTCATGGGGCAATCTACCAGGAAAGAGGGCTATTGACAGCCGAGGGACGGACAATAAAAAATAAGCAGGAAATTCTCGACCTGCTCGCGGCCTTGTGGCTTCCTGCCAAGTTAGCCATAATCCACTGCCAGGGACACCAAAAAGCTGATGACCCGGTAGCGAAAGGCAACCAAAAGGCTGACCAGGCTGCAAAGGCAGTAGCCCTTACCTCGGTCCCTACCATGGCCTTACAACTCCCAGACCCAGGGGACCCAGTCTTACCAGACCAGCCCAAGTACTCCCAGGAAGAGTTGCAACGTATCAGAAAGCTCCCCAGAGCCCAGGAAATAAAGGGATGGTGGCATACACCAGAAGGAGAACTTATACTGCCGGACTGGCTCGGGGACACGATGTTAAAACATATGCACCAATCCACTCACCTGGGAACCCGGAAAATGAAGGACTTAATCCAACATGCCAGAATCATAATTCACCAGCAGAATACCAAGATAGATCAGGTTGTGTCTGCCTGCAAGACCTGCCAACTTACAAACGCAAGGGTCGGATCAAATGAAAGAGGGACCAGGCTCAGAGGCACCAAACCGGGAGCACAATGGGAGGTCGATTTCACTGAAATTAAACCAGGGAAGTATGGTTATAAATATCTTTTAGTGTTCATAGACACCTTCTCTGGCTGGGTAGAGGCATACCCAACCAAGCACGAAACAGCCCAGACGGTGGCCAAGAAGCTGCTGGAAGACATCTTACCCAGGTATGGTTTTCCTGCTATGATAGGATCCGACAATGGGCCAGCCTTTATTTCACAGGTAACGCAGGTAGTAACTAGGGCTATTGGGGCAAATTGGAAATTACATTGTGCTTATAGACCCCAGAGTTCAGGTCAGGTAGAGAGAATGAATAGAACTCTAAAAGAGACCCTTACCAAATTAACCATGGAGACTGGCGGAGACTGGGTGGCTCTCCTTCCATATGCCCTTTACCGGGTGAGGAACTCCCCTTACACCCTGGGTTTTACTCCCTACGAGATCATGTTTGGCAGGCCACCCCCTATCATTCCTAACCTTAAAGCTGACTTACTCACTGAATTTGAAAATCAAGAACTATCTCTTTCCTTAAGAGGGCTCCAGAGGGCACACGAGGACATTTGGCCGCGCCTCCGCGCCATCTACGAGACTGGCCCAACCCCAACTCCTCATCAACACAGACCAGGAGATTGGGTCTACGTCAGAAGGCATCATCGAGAAACCCTTGAACCACGTTGGAAGGGTCCTTACACCGTGGTGCTAACAACCCCCACTGCTCTCAAGGTAGACGGCGTCGCGACCTGGGTTCATCACACTCACGTCCGGTCAGCGGACCCCTCCACGATCCGGAAGGACTTCATCACCAAATGGAGCGTCGATCGAGATCAACGCAACCCGCTCAAGCTCAAGCTACGGCGTGCTCGACCTGCGTGATGCTGGTAACATTAAATAGATTTAGATAATGCCTGCACCTTCATGGACACGGCTCCAAAATGACAAGGACAATTCATAGGAAGATCAGGAATAGACTTTAGTATCACATGTCTAGTATCATGTTTTATTGTACTGATATGTTATACTGACCTTTGATTCGTTTGCAGGTTTGAATGTATGTTGGCTGTCCTGGAAGGGAGCTGTGTGGGGTGACCCCCAAAAGTAAAGGGTGTCTAGCTGCCAAGAGGACAAGTGCCCAACTGGGCAGGGAAGGGTGCCCATCAGGTTTTGGTCTCTGTTGAGAGACAGCTAACAGTTGGCAGCCTGTAATACTGTCTTGCAGGCCTGCGTGACCATGCCCATGTCAGGGGTAGTAAAGCTGGAAAAAGCCTGTTTAGACTAGAAAGTCTGAGGCATGGTTATGCATAGAAAGAAGGTTTTATACCAACAATTACTGTTTTGTTTTAAATCCATGAAAAGAAATTAGCAAGGAAAGTCAGAAAATCTTAGAGTAAATCAGTATGTTTTTCTCCTTATGTAATTCCTCCAAAATCTGGCAATGCTAAGTAAGTACATTTCTTTGCATAGATTCAGTAAGACTGGTTCCTAATAGTGGTTTTATTAACGGAAAACTTTGACTGGAGTATCATGTTTTGAAGAGCCCTATCTGAGCTCTAAAGACTTGAAGCCACTAAGAATGCCACGAAGAAAGCCTGGTGTCCTGCCTGGGAGCCCTGAAGATGGCTGGCGCTGGAGCGTCAGGCCCATGCCCTACCATCACTGGCGGTTGGTAAGAGTAGAAGGGGAGCAGTAAAGATGCCTCTGCATCCCTGCGAAACCCCCACACACTCTGGGCCGCAACGAGTAGGAGGGCTACTGAGATGGGCCTTAAAGCCTGGAGCGTGGGCTCAGGTGGAGTTGCTACAGGTGAGGGATTCACCTAACTCAGCAGATACTGCAGGCAGGCCTGATGGCATCTGGATGGCTTGGCTTCCTGGCCCTACGGGGCACATTAAGGTTCAACCATGAAATTCCAGCAAAGATAGTCAGTTACCATTCTTGTTGTGTTTATGCAAACATCAGGACAGTAAATAAATTTATCTTGATTTGGCTTTTTAATAGCCATGGAGGAATTTTAAGAAGAAAAATCCTATTTCAATAGAAGTTGTTAAAGCTAAAATGGTTTCTTTCCCTTCCACCGGACCATTTGTTAAGTGTATAAAATAGTTCGGTTGATAGTTCTGTGTGCTCACTATGGGCCCCTAGCGACGGTGAAATAAAAGTGCAGTCCGTCTCATGATTGAGACGGAAGTTCCAAGACAAGGGGGGAATGAAAGGGCGAGGGCTATGCCCTCCATCTTACCCTGGATCCTCCATGTTGGGACAGAGACCATGTGCTCAGAAGAGTGCCTTCTTCCCGGAAGCCCAGGCCCCTGCTGGCCACGCCCGGGATTTCTTTGAACTAGCCAATGACAAGCAAGGGATGTTCGCGCCATAGAGATGACCACATCCTGTGCAACAAGACCCGACTTGGCGCCTGGCCAATCCGAAGGGCCCACAGCTAGCCCCCTCCCCTCACTATTAAAGCCCTGATTTTCCCATGGATATCACTCGGTTTTCCGGTCGCCGCGTCGGCTGGAGGCCCGGGTCGGGTTAGCTAACTCAATAAAGGACCTTCTGCTTTTGCATCGGATTGGCTCCCTGGCATGGTATCTTGGGGATCTTGAATTCTGGGCATAACACCTTTCAGTCAATATCACTAATAGAGCTATTTGTATGAAGAGTACTCTGTGAGACAGAACCCAGAAATCACTAGCATCCCTTTAAAAGATAATTATTAGATGTGGTTTTGTAAGTTGAGCTTTCGGGACTACGTGCTAATATATCTATTGGAAACATCAAGGAGGATAAACTGGACCTAAACTCGTAATCAGAGTCTAGCAGTCATTGTTTACAGAGAGTCTCTCAAACAAAATACGTATCAGGGAAAGCTGCAGACTGAGTCGCCAAGCCTCCTGTATCATGTTCCTCCGGGCTAAGACAACCCTATAAAGGAGCTCCTGCAAGCATATTTTGACCAATGGACTGAGACTTGGCCTGCCCAATCAGAGTTATGCAGTCATATCTTCATTTGCATATTTACCAACCAATCAGAACTCCTTCATAATGACAAACCAGGAAGCACAATTCTGACCAATCAGAACAATGCTATTTGGACCAATCAAATTGTGCAAATTTGAATCCCTCATTTCCATAAAAATGGAACAATCAGGGATCAGGGCATTCACTATTTACACATAAGTAGACCTCCTCTTTTTCTTGGGGGAGCATACTTTTGGTTCCCACCTAAGGCTGCATTAGCCATTTTTGCAAACTGTTCACCTGAATGAAGTCTATCCATTTACCACAGCCCAGATTGGGGATTCATGTTGGCATTGGATTGGTGGCAGCAACCTTATATTGACACCATATGTCCCTAAAAGCATGTGTGTGTGTGTGTGTGTGTGTGTGTGTGTGTGTGTGTAAAACTTTATATATCTCCAAACTATATATGCACTAGACACATACTCTTCCTTTATTCAATGTTCCAGCTAGTTTAGCAGGATAGGAGATTACGTAGGAATTTGGAGCCAAAGCTAGCCTTTTTCTGGCCTGTCTTGCCTCAGTGTACACAACTCTTTTGGTTGCTTTATCACAAGCAATACCTCCTAATTATTTTTTTATAATAGTACCACTTTTCTAAAGACATCTCTATTTTCTAACTGTGATAATTTTTTTTAAGTTATTTCAAGTTGGAGAAAGGAACATTTACATTCAAGGTGAGTTTCAATCTCAAGTTTAGTTTCTTCACTTACCTCCTGCTTATTTTTAATTTTTGAAACATTCACATCAAAAGGCTTTGAAACTTACTTCTGTATATTAGGTACTTAACCTCTGAGATCATTCTAAGGAGATACCTGTAGGGGTGGTTTGGAAGGTTTGGAAAGAACTCTGTAAAAAACATCACACAAATTTACATAAAATGGCCAAGGTCTGACAACTGGACTTCTCCCTGAAGATTTACTTCACAGATAATTTTGAAAACACCAACTGTGTTCAGAAAGGTGAGGCCCTCTTGCAAAACGAAACTTTGCAACAAGCTAGTGTGTTTCAAAAGTGATTTGATGTTGTATGGAGCCAGAGAAAATATTTTCTGTGTGGTACAGGTGAACATAATCAAACAATGAGGCTTTTTCGTTCTGTGGAATGAAGCATTTCTTTAAAAATGAAACCTCATAATTTTTGTTTTGAGGCATGTTCACTTAAAAAAAAAAGGAAACTAAGAGATTATTGGGAAGGCTATATACAACCCACTCTAACTCTTTGCCTAGGTTTCTGACAAGTCCCTTGTCCCCTCCCTACCCTAGTCCTCATTCTAAATTTCCTAGAAGGGTATAAATGCAGGGGAGAAGGTGGAAAATGGTGGCTGTGCTTGTGCAGGGTGTGCCTATGTGTGTGTGAGGTGGTGGCCAGCGAGAAGAGGACAGAAAGCAGAAAACGCCAAAACCAAGGCCTGGGGCGGGAGTGGGAGGGGGTGGAGGGTGTTGCAGAACCGCCTAGGTAAACAGAGAAGGGCAAATTCCAACCCCAGGAACGTGATGCCACTTGTGGGCCCTCAGATTGGATAGGACAGAGATGAGTGTGAGGGTGGTGCCTGCTGGGCCCCCGAGCACAAACCGGAGGAGGGGGCTGTATGTGCGAGTGCATGAGCCGGGGGAGGGGACGCGCGCTCCTGCTGTACTGGCCTCGGGAGTTGGGGGGCGAGCTCCTTGGTGACGCGAGGCCCTCACGTGACCGGGAGCTGCAGAGGGACGCAGCCTTCGGTGCAGTCGTCACTCCCTTCTGGGTACCAGCGCCCCGCTGTCCTGCGCGCGGCGGGCTGGCACCGGCCCAGGGCAAGCGGAGCAGGTAAGGGCCCGGGACGCGCGGGGCCCAGGGCGGCGGCCGCCCGCCAACCCCGGAGGCCGGCGCAGGGCATCAGCGCCTGGTCCCCGCCGGCTTTCTGCGCCCCGGCTTTCCCGGGAACTTCCACGGCGACCCCGTGGGGTGGGGGTGCTGGGGCGGCGGGGTTCCAGGGAGGGCAGCAGAGCAACTCAGCGATGGAAGTCACCGCCGAGTTCTTGTAGGAAAATGGTGAAGCCGCTACGGGGACACGGGGCGGGGGGAGGGGGGACGCGGCCCGGGAAGGGGGGGGCTCCAGGAAGGGGGCGGACGGGGCGGGTGGGCGCACCCGCTGGGCCAGCGCTCGGCTGCGGCGCCACCCGCTCCCCCTCGCCGGCCCCTGCAGGTCTTCGGGTCCCAGAGTCGCGGCCGCGCGCTCCAGGCGAGAATCGGGAGGAGGAGCCGCCTGCAAGGATAGGCCCAGGTGGGTGCGGGGTACGGTGGTGGGGGGCGGGGGGCGGGTGCAGTGCCCAGTCAGAGACCTCCCCCAGGTTCTTGTTCCCAGTCCCCAGTCCTCCATTTTGCTGTATGCTGAGCTCTGGGAAGGGAAAAATGGTGGGCTTTGTGGGAGGGAGGAAAAGGAGCGAGCTGGAGGGTGGGGCTGGAATGGAGGCCCCCTAGAGGGCGCACGAAACTCCTGAGGTGGGGAAAAATGACACTTTAAAAACCTTTGATATCAGGCTCTGAATCCTACTGGTCAGTGCACCAAGCATTCAGTCACTCCTTGCCTTTGTCTTACTTGTGTTCAAAGAAAAACAACCTGGAAAAAAATCTCATCATGGCAGATATCCACCACGAAAACGAGGAAATGGAGCAGCCCATGCAGAATGGAGAGGAAGACCGCCCTTTGGGAGGAGGTGAAGGCCACCAGCCAGCGGGAAATAATCGACGGGGACAGGCCCGCCGACTGGCCCCTAACTTCCGATGGGCCATACCCAATAGGCAGGTCAATGATGGGATGGGCGGAGATGGAGATGATATGGAAATGTTCATGGAGGAGATGAGAGAAATCAGGAGAAAACTTAGGGAGCTGCAATTAAGGAATTGTCTGCGTATCCTTATGGGGGAGCTCTCTAACCACCATGACCATCATGATGAATTTTGCCTTATGCCTTGATTCCTGCCATTTTCTATGAGATTAATACTGTGATTCCCACTGTTATTTTCTTTTTCCTTGCGTTTTCTGATAGGCCTTTACTGATCTGTTTGCTATGAACCTCATGTAATTTCCATGTGTCAAGTGGGTTCTGTGTTACCAGCTTCTATTTGGAGATTGCCTTGGCACACAGTCTTAAGTTTCTGCCAACAGTAGTTTCACCCATTTGCATGGAAAAATGTAAAGTTAATAAAGCAAATAAAAATCAACCTATACATTTATTGTCTCATTAAACACACACACACACACACACACACACACACACGCACACACACGGGAGGGCAAAAGTAGGTTTACAGTTGTGAGTACACCCAACACAGTATATACTTGTGTTATTAATTCTTGTGTTACTTTACATATGAACAACTATAAACCTACTTTTGCCCCACCTTTTATATAGGAGTTCTCCCCGAAAAATCTGAAATCAAATCCCTCAGGGTGTTAATCAGGGAACATTTCTCTGTGGTTGGCTAGTCTATGATTTTTTCCCTTTAATTATCTGGAGTTTCAGGAGTAATGAAAACAATTTTTTTCAGTGAGTCTATGAATGTAGTACAGGAACATAATACTGCTTCAACAAACTTAAAGAATGAACTTTAAATATCTCCCAGTCTTAGTTGAAAGATAAACTTTTTTATTACAGATACATTTTTTTTAGAGTCAGTTTTATGTAAAATGAGGACTAATGCTTGCCTGACAGGCTGCAGAGTGGAATAAATGAGGTGTATAACTGTGTTGAGCTACTTCCTATGCAACTCCTCAGCATTTAACAGAATCCTGCCCCCATCAGGTGTGGGAATGACTAAAGGGAGCTTTCACCCATGCTCATAAGTACAGAGGGCCAAAGTATGTGGGTTCCACCTTGCCAGTTCTCTGATATTTGCAATACTCTTGCTTCCTTGTGCATTGCCTTATCAGTTGAGCATACTTGCCCTTCTGCTGGCTCCTGTTGCTGATGTGCAAGAGTCAAGTCGTCAAGGTAACAATACCTCACTGATTTTTCTGGAGTCCTGGTGAGCTAAATCTCCCTTTGACCTCTATAGAAGTTTAAAAAATGCCTTTATCTTCCCTTTATAATTGCTTATCAAGTTAACACCATTCCCATGGTTCTTGGTCTTAATGTTGGCTCTTAACCAAACAACTTTAGGGTTTATTTTTATTTATTTTTTAAAAAATATATTTTATTGATTTTTTACACAGAGAAAGGGAAGAGGGATAGTTAGAAACACTGATGAGAGAGAAACATCAATCAGCTGCCTCCTGCACACCTACTGGGGATGTGCGCGCAACCAAGGCACATGCTCTTGACCGAAATCGAACCTGGGACCTTTCAGTCTGCAGGCCGATGCTCTATCCACTGAGCCAAACGGGCTAGGGCTACCGTTTATTTTTATGCCCCTCCTTTTCAAAGAATTCAGAAATGAAGGCACTGGGGCCTAGCTCAGGAGGCACATCTAGATGTCACCATGGTGTGTCCAAGATACACTACTTCAGGACACCAAAACAAGCCGGCTAGCCCAGCCAGTGTTGCTCAGTGGTTAAGCGTCGACCTATGAACCATTAGGTCACGGTTCCATTCCCAGTAAGGTGAGGGCACATGCCCAGGTTGTGGGCTCAGTCCCCAGTGGGGGATGTGCAAGAGGCAGCTGATCAACGATTCTCTTGTATCATTGATGTTTCTATATCTCCCTCTCCTTTCCTCTCTGTAATCGATAAAAAATATATTTAAAAACAAACAAAAGCAAAACAAGCAGGTTAAAAGCTTTGTTTTGCCCATGTTTCTATCCTTTTTGGGGATTTTCTCAAAAGAGCATCTGGACAGGCCTGCCCAACCAGTTTAACAGACTTACCTGAAGATAAATGGAAATTATATTAGGGAAACACATTTTTTTTTAATATATTTTATTGATTTTCTACAGAGAGGAAGGGAGAGAGATAGAGAGTTAGAAACATCGATCAGCTGCCTCCTGCACATCTCCCACTGGGGACATGCCCGCAACCCAGGCACATGCCCTTGACCGGAATCGAACCCGGGACCCCTCAGTCCGCAGGCCAACGCTCCATCCACCGAGCCAAACCGGTCTCGGCGGGAAACACATTTTAAAGCTGAAACACTCCTTTCCCATTTTTATCCCTACCACACCTGAAACAAACTGCTTTGTAAGTTCTTAAAAACAATACTAAGTTTTTAAGCATTATTTTTGCTTGAGTGTGTGCCCTTCTCAAGATAGTGATTAAGTCTTAATCATCCTGGAGTCAGTTACTAGTGCCTGACATAGAAGATATTTAATTATTAATTATTTTGACTGACAATCAACTATAATGGAGTTCAGGACCCAGCTCAGTACTGTTCCTAACTGTCCTTTATAATTAAGTGGCCTAAGGCAAGTAACTACTTACCTGGAAAGTATTACTTTTCATTTTCAAAGGAACGTGGTAAAAAAATTCTCTAACCCCAAATCCGTAATTTTTTTTAAACCTTGTATGTGTCAGTGTTTACATTAACACAGACCATTTACTTGCTTGGTAATCACCTAGGGAAAATGTGAAAAATGCTGACACTTCCTATTCTCAACCCCCCATATCACCCCCAATCACCCGACAGGAATTACTATTTTGACAATTCCTCAGGTGATTTTGATGCATCTGAGTTTTGACAACATAAGCATAGAGAAACACTGACAGTGATTAAACCACTTCACAAATATTGTGACTAAATTACCTTATTGGATTCCACAAAGAATATGCTTTTCCAAAATAAAACATTTCTAAGATTGGATTGCATTAAACAGTGTATATATTTAAACCAGTACTGTTTTGTTTTGTTATTTTGGTTTTTAAAAAATATATTTTATTGACTTTTTTTTACAGAGAAGAAGGGAGAGGGATAGAGAGTTAGAAACATCGACCAGCTGCCTCCTGCACACTCCCTACTGGGTATGTGCCCGCAACCAAGGTACATGCCCTTGACCGGAATCGAACCTGCGACCCTTGAGTCCACAGGCCGACACTCTATCCACTGAGCCAAACCAGTTAGGGCTAAACCAGTACTGTTTTTATCTTTCCAAATATCCTATCAATGCATGCAGTTATTATTAATGATATTATTAATCATGAATCTAGTAATAAATTTATGATAATTATAACATTATTAAATAAGTTAGGTATTATCATTTTTATGCAAGCTTGTGCCCTTTTATAATAATTTTTGTCTTAAGACATAGGACTTAACTGGAAAGTGGAAAAAAAAAAAAAGAAAAAGAAAAAACCTAAAAAAATCCCTCTAGGTAGCGTAGGTGAAAAATGTCCCTTATATTTTGGTTTTGGTTGTGATTTCAGAGCATACTGCTTTTTTTTCTTTGTCTTTTTACTATGTTTTCGGATTTTAAAGTCCATAAGTGCATACAGTTTTCTCTAATTTTTAAACCCTTTTCTCTCCGCCCCCCCATTTTGACATTTGCACTTGGAGAACACCTGAGTTTTGAAGGTATGGGCCTGCCTCCACCCCAGAAAGGGGGAATTTGGTTTTTCCCTTCCGAACTGGAAGAACATTTTTATGAAGAATTTTTGTGTTGGAGAATTTAACAGTGTTACCCAAGGTTGTGTCTTTTAGGGTGGTTCATTTTCTCTGATCCTTTGTTACTCAAAGTAAAGTACTAGGATTCCTAAGAAATGTTCTGTTCTTGTACATTTTACTGATTGAGTCAGGATTAATTTTATTTCACAGCTAAGAACAGTGGTAAAAACTTGTTTACAAAAATGCATTTTGGAAGAGAAAAACATTGTAAAACGTGTAGTGAATGTTTCTTCAGTTTCTTGTTCATCCAATGAGGAAAGGGCATTGCCTTTCTTTTTACCATTAATCACTTCTCAATAAACGTGAGATCCTGTTGAGAAAAATAAAAATAAAATAAAATAAAATAAAATAATTTTTGTCTTAATCATCCTGGAGCTCAGTTTCTAGCACAGTACCTGACATAGTAGATATTTACTAACATAATAATGCATTTAATTATTCATATTAAAATGTTTAAGTATTGAGTCTTTGAGGGTGGTTAATTTTTACACTCCTGTTTTAAAAGTTTCTGTGAGGAACATTTTAACACTAGAAAGACTGAAACTTAGTATATACCTATATTGCCCAAAAGCAGTCAAAATGACTGCATTGTGAAAGAATAATATCGGAGCACTCTTCACTTATGTTCCTTAGCTTTTCCAATAACTCACTTCTATTCGACATTTCTTTCATGAATTTAGGGCGCAAAAGAAATAAACAACTTATTAGAACAAGTATCACTGCATAAAGATTCGAATAACAAGTACTAGTTTAGCTTATTGAGCAACTGCAACTTATCAAGTATCAACAATTTATCATGTACTTGTATGTTATCATGTGACAGTAATTGAAAAAAAATGAAAACTGTTATTTCAATACAAAGCCGAACTGGTCATATAAGAAATTTACTCAATTCAATAATAAGAGTCATTTGATTATTTAAAATCCCCCCCCAAGCAGTCAAAATGACTGCTTTTGGGCAATATAGGTATAACACACATATATATATACCGGAAATGAAGGAGGGGGAGGTAACTACAATTATTAATAAACCCATTTATATGTTGTACAAAAAGTCACAAAATTCTAAGACATTGTGTCCTTACATACGTAATTGTTTTTTTAATTGAAATTAAAAAGCAGTCAAAATGACTTCCTTGGGCAATCTAGTGTTAAAATGTAACACTTTTTATAATTATGTAATACGAGGTCATTATTACATATTTGGATTTTCAGAGAATATAAACAATACCATAATCCAATCATCCAAAGAAAATACTTGTGAACTTTTTATATATATATTTTATTGATTTTTTACAGAAAGGAAGGGAGAGAGATAGAGAGTTAGAAACATCAATGAGAGAGAAACATCGATCAGCTGCCTCCTGCACATCTCCCACTGGGGATGTGCCCGCAACCCAGGTACATGCCCTTGACCGGAATCGAACCTGGGACCCTTCAGTCCGCAGGCCGACGCTCTATCCCCTGAGCCAAACCGGTTTCGGCAGATACTTGTGAACTTTTAATCATCCTACATTTAGTCAAGTTAAGCCAGACTCAGAAACTTTAGAATACTGTGTCTTACAAAGCCCCTGCCAATGATACATTTAGCTTATGGTTATTTTATAGTCTATCTTCTGCGCTCATCAAAGCTAATTGGATCACATTTGACCAACTTTCAATTAGCTCCTGTTTTTCAAAACTGAAAACAGTTGTTTTCATTTCAGCAGATCCACCCTCAATTGGCAAATTTGGGAACATTAAGTGAATAAATATACTTATAGAACAGGACAATACTATTTATTTTTGAAACTGAAAAGTGCCATGCACAGAAAAAAGACTGGATTACACGAATGACATGATCACTGAGCAGGAAGCTTGTAGCAGGAAACTGTTCATCTTGATGGGTGGTGGAACAAATTTTGGACCTGTTTAGATTGAAATATACTTGGGACATTCAGAAGAGTTCCACTAGAGAAGTGCATAAAAATCTGTAGAGCCAGAGAAGACAACAGCCTGGGCTAGAGATGTGGAATTGGGTATCTTCATCACTATGACTAGTGACAACTGCAGAAGTGTATGGGATCAGCCAAGGAGAACATGGAAACTGAGAGGACATGCAATTTAGGGAAGCAATGTAGCTCAAGCTGTAAGAGTCCAAGGGTTGGAACCTGTCAGCTCTAGTTGGCGCTAAATCTCTACTCTGTCACTATTCCAAGTAAAATAATATTATAGAATAGTTATAAAAGATTCACATTGAATATAAGAACAGAGAAAGGGTGAACCTAAGAGAATGTTGAAAGGCTATTATACAAATGGCATCTATAAGAAAGCTAGTATTGCTTTTCAAGTATCAGACAAGGTAGAATTCAAGGCAATGGGAACTTATATAAAGGGGGCATTTAATAAAGAAAAAAGATCAATATACCAGAATGGTATAATAACCCTTTATTTATATGCACCTAAAGGTATAAAGGAAAAATAAAAATCAGAACAAAAGGACAAGTAGAAAATTCCATAATCATAGTCAGAAAGAATAATATAAGTTTTTGGTAACTAATAGTATCATCAGGAAAATAAGTAAGGATATCAAAGATTTTTCTTAATTATTAATACATTTGACCTTGTTCACATATGTAGAACCCAGCAAACTATTGAATAACTGGGGAGATATAAGTTAAAAAATTTCTAGAGCTTCCACAGATGGGAAATTATTCAGTTGTCATCAAATTACAGAGTCCTCCTTGAACACTGGGGGCATTCATTAGAACCTTCAGAGGAAAATATTTTAGTATTAGTAATAAAATAACCCTAGAGTAAACATGCCTGATTAAGTTTAAAGATAAGCCTCAAAAGAGTTAAATGATCTGCCCGCCAGAATTAAATCCAGCACCCTTTAACAGAAAAATAGATTGTGCTGAGCCAGCTCAGCCAAGGGTTCGCCAGCCTGAGGGAGGGCGGCAAAAGATGAAGAAAAGACAGACAAAGAGAATAAGCTGGGTCTAGGTGGATCTTCCTGTGCCTGGCAGAAGCCGCAGAGAGAGATCCAGACGGCAAGCTGAGCCTTTATTTTATAGCCAGAGGTAAACAAGGTAGTGGTCACCATAATTATAATGTTCTTGTGAGTTTCACTTGTTTTGGCAGCACTTGCTGCACCTCCCACAGCCCATTAGCTACCTAGGAAGGATCTAGGGAGCGTCATAAGGTCAAGCCTAATTATGCTAAGAGGGCTGTGCTCTCTAAGCTGGGACTTGTTTGTGGCTTTGCAAACAGGTCAGTCCTAGGCTTAACCTTATAGCCGCTCCCTACAATATATAATCCAGATTTCCAATTACACAAAATTCACAATGTTCAGTCTCTAATAAAAAAATTACTAGTAATACAAAAATGGTAGAAACGTGACAAATAATCACAAGGGGAAAAAATAGTCAAAAAGAACAGATCCTCAGATTACAGCAATGGTGAGATAAGCATTCAAATATTTAAAACAGCTATTGTAATAAAAAATATAAAAAGAACATAAAACAACACCAAAACAAACAATCCAATTTTTTTAAAATGGACAAATGATCTGAATAGACACTTCTCCAAAGAGGACATACAGATGGCCAATAGACTTAGGAAAAAATGCTCAACGTCACTAATCATCCGAGAGGTGCAAATTAAAACCACAATGAGATATCACCTCATACCTGTCAGAACGACTATCATTAATAAATCAACAAACAACAAGTGTGGAGGACAGGGAACCCTTGTGCACTGTTGGTGGGAGTGCAGATTGGTGAAGCCACTGTGGAAGGCAGTATGGAGTTTCTCAAAAAATTAAAAATGGAACTGCCTTTTGACCCAGCAATCCCATTTATAAAACTATATCTGAAAAAATCCAAAACACTAATTGGAAACAATATCTGAATACTTATGCTCATTGCAGCATTGTTTACAATAGCCACAATTTGGAAGCAGCCCAAGTGCCCAACAGTAGATAAGTGGATAAAAAAGCTGTGGTACATTAAACAACGGAATACTACTCAGCAGTAAAAAAAAGGAAACATTACTTCTTGTGACAGCATAGATGGACCTAGAGAGCATTATGCAAAGTAAAACAAGCCAGTCAGAGAAAGACAAGTAACATGATTTCACTCATATGTGGAATCTAATGAACAAAATGAAATAACAGGAAAAATAGAGACAGACTCATAGATAGAGAGCTATCAGGGGTCTGGGTGTAGGGATAGGGATTGAGCAAAAAAGTTAAAACAGAGAAAAAACTCATGGACACAGACAACAGTGTGGTGATTGCCAGGGGGAGTTGGAGTAGGGGGTGGTGCAAGAGGATATAGGGAGGACAAATGGTGATGGAAGTAGGGTTGACTTCGGGTGGTGTACACACAATGTAGTGTACAGATATGTTGTGGAATTGTGCACCTGAAACCTGTATAATTTTGTTAACCATTGACACTCTAATAAATTTAATAAATTCATTAAATAGGAAAAAATAAAACAACTATTATAAATATACCCAAGGATTTAAAAGAAAATACTAATAAATTTATAATGAGGGTTTAAGTGGCTGATATAAAGGATATACATGAATATTTTAGAGATTAAAAAGGACAACTTCTGAATGAAAATTTTATTTGTTGTGAATAGCAGCAGATTAGACACTGCAGAAGAAAAAATCATTGAGTGGGCTGGCATAGCAACAGACACTATCAAGAGCTTCCTCAGGGATCTGTAGAACAATATAAAGATGTTTAATATATCTGTAATTAGACAACAGGAAAAATACTTAAAAAATGACAGAAAGTCTTCCAAATTTAAGGAAAATGAAAAACTCAAAGAGTCAAGAAACCCAGTGAATTCAGGCAAACTAAATACAAATAAAGCCACAGTAAAGCATATGTCATAATATCTGAAAACTAGCAATAAAGAAAAAAATATTAAAAGCAACTGGAGAAATGTGACGCAAAGCATAAAGGAAAACAAAGTTTTACTTAGAAACAGTGCTAGTCAGAGTACAATGGAAAGATATATTTCAAGTGCTAAAGAAAATAAAACTTGTCGAACTATAATTTCATATTCTGTGTAAATGTTTTTCAAAATAATGATAAAATGCTTTAGAATCCAACAAAACCTGAAATGGTTTGCTGCCAGTAGACCAGAAATTCCTCCCCCCCCAAAAATTTAAATGTACTTCCAACTGAAGGAAAATAATGCCACATGGAACCTAGAACCTGTGTAATGACTAAAGAACACCAGATATGGTAAATGTGCAAGTAAACATAATTTTTCTCAGTTAACAAAAATGTTAAAAGATTATTTTTAAAGCTAAAAGTAATAGATAACAGGAAGATACAGAAAATTCTCTAATAATTGAAATTGAAACAATATTATTATAGCCCTGGCTGGTTTGGCTCAGTGGATAGAGCTTCAGCCCGTGGATTGAAGGGTTCAATTCCAGTCAAGGGCACGTACCTTCCGGGCCCCAGGTCAGGGTGTGTGTGGGAGGCAACCAATCGATGTGTCTCTCTCATATTGATGTTTCTCTCTTTCTGTCTCTCCCCCTCCCTTCCCATCTCTCTAAAAATCAATGGAAAGTATACTCGGATGAGGATTAACAACAACAACAAAAACACACACAAAAAACAAAACATTATTTTAAGTTTATGGATCAATGAAGACCTCATAAAAGGAATTATAAAATATTTTGACCTGAGCAATAACCATAAGAACATAGTATATCAAAATATGTGGTATGTATATGCATACATCATGGCCGTGTAGGATTTATTCCAAGGATGCAAGGCTGATTCGACATTTAAAAAAATAAACCACCTGGCAGGCATGGCTCAGTGGTTGAGCATCGACCTATGAACCAGGAGGTCATGGTTCGATTCCTAGTCAGGGCACATGCCAGGGTTGTTGGCTCGATCCCCAGTGTGGGGTGATGCAGGAGGCAACCGATCAATGATTCTCTGTTATCATTGATGTTTCTATATCTCCCTCTCCCTTCCTCTCTCAAATCAATAAAAAAAAATAAGCCAATGTAATTCACCAAGTAAAAAAAATAATATTATAACATCAATTGATACAGAAGAAAGATTTGACAAAATACAACGCCCTTTCATGATAAAATCTTTGAGTAAGTAATGAATAGAGGAAAACTTCCTCCACTTTATACCGAGTATGGACAAACTACCTACAGGTAACAATGTACATAATGGTGAAAGACTGAAAGCTTTCCCCTTAAAATACTTCTAGCCATTGTAGGAGGGCAAGAAAATGGAGCCCAGCTGGAATGGCTCAGTTGGCTAAGCATCTTCCTGTGCATGGAAAGGTTGCCAGTTTGATTCCTGGTCAGGGCACATAGCTGGATTGTGGGTTCGATGTCTAGTTGGGGCATGTAGGGAAGGCAAACTCATCAATGTTTTTCTCTCTCTCTCCCTTTCTCTCTGTAAGCATGTCCTCGGATGAGGATTAAAAAATAAATAAATAAGCCCTGGCTGGTTTTTTTATTATTTTATTGATTTTTTTACAGAGAGGAAGGGAGAGGGATAGAGAGTTAGAAACATCGATGAGAGAGAAACATCGACCAGCTGCCTCCTGCACAGCCCCTACTGGTGATGTGCCCACAACCAAGGTACATGCCCTTGACCTGAATCGAACCTGGGACCTTTCAGTCCGCAGGCCGACGCTCTAACCACTGAGCCAAACCGGTTAGGCAAGCCCTGGCTGTTTTAGCTCAGTGGATAGAGCATCAGCCTGTTGACTAAAGGCTCCAGGGTTTGGTTCTGGTCAAGGACACTTGGGCTTTATCCCCAGTGGGGGCATGTAGGAGGCAGCCAATCAATAATTCTCTCATCATTGATGTTTCTATACCTCTCCATTCCTCTCTGAAATCAATAAATATATATTAAAAAATAAAGAAAATGGAATGAAAGGCATACAAATTGAAAAAGAAATAAAACTATCCCTATTTGCAAATAACATAATTATCTATGTAGAAAATCCCAAGGAACCTACATATTATTATCTTTTAAATAATTTTCATGTGAACTTGCAAAGAATGTCTTATAAAATAAAACAAGACACTATTTGCTGATGTGTAAAGAATTCCTCTACTAAACAAGGGTATCATCAAGCTACTTATGAAAAGTTAAGAGACTTGGTTGTCTTTACTGTGCACCAGGCTATAGTGTCAAAGGAGTTCATGTTAAAACTAAGGGAAAATTGAGGTGATCGGGAAAAATCATCCCATTTCCTCAAGTTGTACACCCAGATTACAGAAGACTGTCACACTCTCTGCCCACCAAGGAATGTCCTAGAGCAGTGGCTCTCAACCTTCCTAATGCCGCGACCCTTTAATACAGTTCATGTTGTGGTGACCCCCAACCATAAAATTATTTTTGTTGCTACTTCATAACTGTAATTTTGCTACTGTTATGAATCGCAATGTAAATATCTGATATGCAGGATGTATTTTCATTGTTACAAATTGAACATAATTAAAGCATAGTGATTAATCACAAAAACAATATGTAATTACATATGTTTTCCGATGGTCTTAGGCAACCCCTGTGAAATGGTCGTTCGACCCCCATAGAGGTCGCGACCCACAGGTTGGCGACCCACAGGTTGAGAACCGCTGTCCTAGAGCTTAGGAGTGTGTATGGTCATAAGAGTCCCGGCATTGACACTTATACAGGGTGTGCCCCTAAAAATGTATGCACACTTTAACAGCTGATAGTTCAATGTTTAATATGAAATGTATTTTAATAAATGCTGCCTTTACAATTATTCAAAGTGTGTGTATACATTTTGGGGACACCCTATATTTAGCCAGTACTACAGGCAAACCCCTTCAGCCTCCATTTCCTCTTTGGTAAAACAGATGTCTACTGGCACCTACCCCATAGGCTTGTAGTAAGGATTAGATGATATAAGTAGAGCACCTTACACAATCCTTGTCACATAATAAAAGGTATTGAGAGTGAAGGTAAGTTACTTACAAAACCTGTATGAAATGTGGAACTTGTAGATAGTAATAACAAGAATGCGTGGAGGCAGAGACAAGGAAATTATTGTATCTTTATGTTTTCAGCTCTTATGCCAAATGCCATGGAGAACCGTGGTTCTGTGAGCAAATCCAGAGCCAGCGATTCAATACAAAAGGCGATGGTAATGGACGACATGGTCTTCTCTTTTAGCCTCATCTTCTTTCTTTTCTTTCTGAGAGCTGCAGCAGTGAACTGGTCTTGAGGCTCTTCTTAGAGAGGCTACATCTTCTGGACTGAAGTTGTCCAAAGTTATTTTCAAATTTGAAAGGCCATGCGTATCACTAATGTGACGAGGAGCAAAAAACAGAGAATTAGCTGCAACATGAAACAGTAATAAGGAATCATATCTGACCAACCAGCCATTGTGATGATCAGATTTTTCACTCAGAGAAGGCCCTCTCTTCACTCTGCCAACAGCAGGGAGTTCACAAGCTCGAAGTACTGGAAGAAGAGCCTTCCCACAGCCACAAACCACCAAGGTTGCTGTCTCCTGTTCCACTCAGTTCACAGTGATGGGTGATTGGGGCCAGAGGCTTCAAGGCAGCCTGAGCAGAGGGCTTCAATGTCTGTTGACTTGGCAACAAGGTGGCTTCATTGTTACATACCTACAGCGTCATCACTGACACCTCCATTATTACCCGAACTCTCAGAGCTACTCCTCAGACTCTTGTCCTTCAGTTCAGCCTTGTGTAGGGGAGCCACTGCTAGTTTTCCTAGGAACTTTATTCACTGACTGATTTGTTTGGTGTGCCCCACTTTGTACTGAAAAACGACTTGTGGTTCTCTCCTGCCAGAACATCAGGAGGGAAGAGAAATGCTGCACCTTTCATCAGAAGCATCCACCCACTGTTTTACCACATGTGATTACAGTAAACACTCGATTTTGAGGACCTCAACTTAATGGTTATTTTTGTTATTAATTCACTGTTATGTAGTAATTTCACCAACATGAATAAATATCACATATCTACAACTATAGTCTACATATTCAAATCCAAGAGGCACTGCTTCAGTGAATGATTAGCACGTGATCACACCTCATCCCGCGCAATAATTGATTCTGTTGTCTCACGGCATGACTTTCAGTAGCAGTTTTAAGGCCTGCCTGCCAAGGCTCTGACAGGCACTAAGCCACCTCCAGCTGTGTGCATTTGTTTACTCTAGGTGACTGGTGAATGCACACATTTACTAGACCTATTCAGTATAAATTTAAAATTACTGTAATACATATAGAAAACCTTTTTTTGTGAAATTAAACTTTTCATACATAGTTTTAATTACACATATACATCTACATAGTAAAAACAGATAAACTAACTAATTTGTCAATTTTTAACATACGCAGTCAGAAAACCTACTTTATTAAATAACAGACTTTCTGCTTACCGGACACACCCTCACCCGAATTATTCCGTTATATCAAGGTTTTACTATATCTCCTTCTGGGCTTCACCACACATTCTTACCTGTGCTTTGGGTGGATTATGCCGGGCATGAGATTCCTATTCCCCCAGGGCCCTTGAGGAAAGGCCTCATCCAAAGCCCCTCTTTCCATCCTCCCCCAAGCGAGTCTCAGAGATTGGGGGTCATTTCTCAGAAGCCCTTTGCCTGGCCCTCTGTGGAGGCATCTTCCCTCATTTTTCCAGGAGGCCCACATTTATTCCTTTAAAAGAATTTACTCCATGAATTACCTTACTCTATATTTAAATCTCTCCATGTATAAAACTCCTGGACTGAACAGAACCTGAGTTCCAACTCTTGCCCAGAAACAGCCCTCTCCCAAAGGAGGTCCCTGCCACCACCCTGCTCTCCTGGACTGAGCCCCCGGGCGCACAAAGATGCTCATCAGGAGGCATCCAGTGCCCTGGGATTGCAGGACGGTACAGTCAGTGTCTGACTTGGGGCCTTTGCCCCATTCCTTTTAGCCTCAGTGGGCTGCGAACACAGAGGCTGAGCAGCACATTTAAAGGGAAAGGAAAGAGGAACTCACACTTTCTGAGGAGGACCTGCTGAGAGTCAGGAATCTGACAGACTTTCCCCCATTACTCGTGTGAACTACAGATGTGAATACATTTGGGGTGCAGCATGATCTGGAGAGCACGTGGAGAGAGGAATGAAAACACGTACCTTTCTATGTTGACTGCGAGTGAATGCCACTTCTATGTGGTGGAATGAGGGCTCTGATTGGGTTGTGGAAGGGAAGAACACGATGACACCAGTTCCATTCAATTGAGTCACGTATCCCATGAATGGAGTTTGGGGTAAGGGAATCAAGTCACCACCCACCCCCTTCCCTATGCTTTCCTGTCTCCTTTTCTTTTTTTTTTAATTACATCTTTATTGTTCAGATTATTACATTAGTTACTCTTTTTTCTCACCATAGCTCCCCTCCACGCAGTTCCCACCCCACCCTCCGCCCTCACTCCCCGCCCACCGTCCTCATCCATAGGTGCACCATTATTGTCCAATCTCTTCCCTTACCCCCCCCTTACCCCCCCCAAGAATAGTCAGTCCATTCCCTTTCTATGTCCCTGATTCTATTACAATCACCAGTTCATACTGTTCATCAGATTATTTATTCACTTGATTTTTAGATTCACTTGTTGATAGATGTGTATTTGTTGTTCATAATTTGTATCTTTACCTTTTTTTCTTCCTCCTCTTCTTAAAGGATACCTTTCAGCATTTCATATAATCCTGGTTTGGTGGTGATGAACTCCTTTAGCTTTTTCTTATCTGTGAAGCTCTTTATCTGGCCTTCACTTCTGAATGATAGCTTTGCTGGATAAAGTAGTCTTGGTTGTAGGTTCTTGGTATTCATCACTTTGAATATTTCTTGCCACTCCCTTCTGGCCTGCAAAGTTTCTGTTGAGAAATCAGCTGACAGTCGTATGGGTACTCCCTTGTAAGTAACTGAGTTTCTTTCTCTTGCTGCTTTTAGGATTCTCTCTTTGTCTTTTGCTCTTGGCATTTTAATTATGATGTGTCTTGGTGTGGTCCTCTTTGGATTCCTTTTGTTTGGGGTTCTCTGCGCTTCCTGGACTTGTGAGTCTATTTCTTTCACCAGGTAGGGGAAGTTTTCTGTTATTATTTCTTCAAAGAGGTTTTCAATATCTTGCTCTCTCTCTTCTTCTGGCACCCCTATAATTCGGATGTTGGTACACTTGAAGCTGTCCCAGAGGCTCCTTACACTATCTTCGTATTTTTGGATTCTTTTTTTCATTTTGCTTTTCCAGTTGGGTGTTTTTTGCTTCTTCATATTTCAAATCTTTGACTTGATTCTTGCGATCCTCTGGTCTGCTGTTGGGAATCTGTATAATGTCCTTTATTTCAGTCAGTGTATGCTTAATTTCTAGTTGGTCCTTTATCACAACATCGAGGGTCTCATTAGATTTCTTGAGGATCTCACTACATTTATCCGCAGTCTCACCAGTCTTCTTGAAGATCTCACTACATTTATCGGCCGTCTCACCAGTCTTTTCGAGGGCCTTATTAAATTTATCGGCGGCTTCTAGACAGTTCTTTAAAGACCTTAAAAGTGTGGTTTTGAACTCTATATCCAGCAGTTTGCTTTCCTCCAATTCTGTCGTTTGTGTCCTGTTTCTTTGTCTCGGCATTTTTTATACTTCGCTGTGTCGATAGAGTGCCTTTCTGTGCTAAGTGTCCCAATTACCTGAGGTAGACACTCTTGGTGCACCCCCTTGTGGGCTTTGTGCACAGTCTTGTTGTAGTTAAGCCTTGATTGTTGTAGTTATCACTGTGAGGAATTGACCTCCAGGACAATTGGCTGTGAGAATCAGCTGTGTCTGCAGTGGGAGAACTTCTGTGCTGGAGACACCCCTCTGGGGCTAGACTTGCTTCGATGGGGCTTTGGTGCTCACTCTGTCTGCCCCCTGAGTGTGTCTTTTATGGTTCCACGGAGCTGCAAACTGGATGGTCCCACTCTGACCTCTGGGCTTCCTGGCTCCTGGATCTCTAGGGAGGTGCTAATCTAGCCTTTGCCTGAGGCTATCCAGCAAAAGTCTCCCTGCAGGGCTTGGGCAGGGTGGGTCCCATGGGATCAACAGGGCGGGCTAAGCAATTATGGCTGCTCTCAGTCTTGCCCTCAGAGGCTCTGCTTCTCAGTGTCCCAGTAATCGCTGCAAGCCCCACGGAGAGAAAGCTGCCCTAGGGTTCTGAGCAATGCCAGACAATCTCGCTTCTCCCGTATGAGTCTGGGTCCCTAGAGACTCTCCCAGAACTGGAGCTCAGAGCCTAAGACTCCCTCCCGATTGAAAACAACAACCACACACCACACCCTCAGCCACCAGCCCACTCTGCATGCACTCCGCACCTTAGTATTTTACTTCAGCACTGTGCCTCCTCTGAGTCTTGGTATGCTTTCCTCTTTCCTCCTAGTTGTAGAACTTCCACTCAGCCAGCCTTCCTGTGGTTCTGGATGATGCCCTTTCCGTGTTTTAGTTGTATTTTTGAAGTGGTTGTTCGAGGCAGCAAACTCCGGTGTTTACCTATGCCGCCATCTTGGTTTCTCTCCCTGTCCCCTTTTCTTATCCCCTTGTTTTATTTAGAGAAGAGTGTTTCCCTTGTGCTCCTGAAGAGTGAGATAAAATCCTAATACATGTCTGCTAGATAGGAAATTGGAGCAACAGAGACAGGAGATTTCCCTGGGTGCCACTGCCAGGCCCTGAACAGTAACTGACATTCACATCTCACAGGTAAGTCACTTCGCTCCTCTTAGCCCCTCTTCAACAATATGTATTGTGTTATGTGCAAGCTTCATTGCTATGTGGTAGTGACGAAACCTCAGCAGAAGCAGATGGAGACTGAGAACTTGGTGGATGAATCTACACCCCAGGGATGGACTCCTGTACCTGTGTTTCCTGATGCACCATTCTGGTTGTCAGGCACTTTCCATTTTTCTGTCCCTCTCTCGGGGCACCCCAGATTCCTGACTTCTGTCTACATTTCTCTACTGTCACAAAGGGCAGGGCAGAGGGATAGGAAAGGGGGCAAAGAGAGAGGCTCCTCGAAATGTGCTATTTTCTTCTCTCCTCCCTGGAAGATTTGGAGGGAAGGAAGAAAATCACCATCCTGATTCCTCTTGTGCCGTGCGCTGTCATGTTTCCTTACTTCTCCTTGCAGGTAACTTCAGAGAAACAGTTTTCCCTTGATACCTTGAAAGGTGAGGGGCTATATCAGGTCAAAGCTATTTCTGTGTATTTTGGAAAGAACCTTGCAGTACAAGCCAGGGCATCTCCCTGGGTCTTGGTGGCAGGCCTCACCTCCTAACTCTGGGAAGACCTTGGACTTGCCACCTCACCCATGTGGCCTCAACTGTCCAAGAGGAACACACCAACCTTTTGTCCCAGCCAGCTAGGAAGGGGCCAGAGAATAAAAAGTAATTTCCATCCAGAAAAACACCAAGTTTTCAGAAAGAAAATGCTTTTCCATGCAAGTCCAAGAAATTACTTTAACAGTGATGCTGCAGGCTCACCTGAATTCTATATTCGGTGACTACATTCAATTCAATTCAGTTAAACAAAACTTCACTGAAGAAAATAGCACATTTCGAGGAGCCTCTCTCTTTGCCCCATTTCCTATCCCTTTGCCCTGTGTGACGCTCTAGTCTACATCAGTGGTTCTCAACCTTCTGGCCCTTTAAATACAGTTCCTCATGTTGTGGTGACCCCCAACCATAAAATTATTTTCGTTGCTACTTCATAACTGTAATGTTGCTACTGTTATGAATCTTAATGTAAATATCTGATATGCAGGATGGTCTTAGGCGACCCCTGTGAAAGGGTCGTTCGACCACCAAAGGGGTCATGATGCTGATTTAAACAGAACAAGGGGTATTTATTCACTTTGGGAAGTATCCTTTTAAGAAGTGGTCCTACTTTATCTTGCCACAGGGACAGCTTTATAAGGAATTTCTTTCACTGGGCACTCATAGACAGGGTTCCTTTACCAAACAGCAGATGGATATGTATTTCAGCCCTTGGCCTTTGTAACTGTCCCAATGCAGCACTGCTAGGTGGATAAGTCTGTCCAATTCTAGGGTTTATTAATAGGAAATGACTTGCTTGCAGATCTAAACCACTTTCTCTAATATCACTTTTATAAGGAATAAAGTAGATACATTGTTCTCCTTATTCTTTTTTCATATTTCTTAGTTGGTTTAGAGTTCAGACATACAGCAGGAATGTATGGGATGGGGGAGCTTTAAAGCATAAGCATTTTGGAGCAAGGCCAGAGGAATAGGTAGGAGCCAGCAAGGTACAGAAAGGAAAGAAGAGCTCAGAGTCAATTTTAAGATCCACTCCTGAGGGCAGAGCAGAAGATTTGCTTCATAAGGGCAACTTACCACCAAGTGTTTTAAAGGGAGAGGGTTTGGGCTGTGAAATGTTTTTCTCTTTCCAGTCTCACTAATCAGGTTATTTCCGTGATAAAGAATTGAGTGCATAGAGAAAATAGAAGTGTTTGGGGTATGGATGCCCCTCCGCATAAAAAAAATTATCAGGGATGATCGAAATTTCCCATGACAAACCAAATGTTCAAGTGACTAAGTTTCTGCCTACTAAGTAACTACAATATTCTAGTCCTGCTTCCTTGAAATAATTCCCAAATTGCTTAAATGAAATTATGCATGTATGTTTCTATACCATTAAGTCACATGATTATACACAGTTATTAGTTCTCTGCCACAGATGGCTGCTTATGATGGCTTATGATTTTTGTTGAACCCCAAGAAAAATATACCTACCAAAAGGACTCCTTGTGGTTAACAGGACACAAATTCATAGAGTCTAGCAGCAATTGTTTACAGAGGCCTCTGAAGCACATTGCATATCAGGGAAAAGCCTCAGGCTATCAGGGAAAAGCCTCAGGCTAGGCTGCCAAGCCTCCTGCACTGGGTTCCTGCCTGCTGAGCCAGCCCTTATAAAAGAGTTCCTGGAATTGTATTTTGACCAGTGGGCTGAAACCTTCCCTGTCCAATCAAAGCTGCACAGTTAGATCTTGATTTGCATGTTCACTCTCTGAGGCTAGCTTATCTCTAAGAACCACAGGCTCCTCCCTGGGTCTCTGTTTACTAATAATACTCCCCTACTGTATCACTTTATATATATATATATATATATATATATATATATATATATATATATATATACACACACACATAATTGATTTTTTGTATATTTTATTGATTTTTTACAGAGAGGAAAGGAGAGTGATAGAGAGCCAGAAACATCGATGAGAGAGAAACATCGATCAGCTGCCTCCTGCATGCCCCCCACTGGGGATGTGCCACAACCAAGGTACATGCCCCTGACCGGAATCGAACTCGGGACCCCTGAGTCTGCAGGCTGATGCTCTATCCACTGAGCCAAACCGGTTCTGGCACATAATTGATTTTTGACAGAGAAAGGAAAGGAAGGGAGGAAGAAAGAGAGAGAGAGAGAGAGAGAGAGAGAGAAACATGGATGATAGGGAAGCATTGATTTGCTGCCCCTCGCATGCCCCCTGCTGGGGATGAGCCCGCAATCAGGACAGGTGCCCTGACCAGGAATCAACCTGCAGCTTCTCAGTGCATGGGAAGATGCTCAACCAACTGAGCCACAGCGGCCAGGGCCACAGTCTCATTGTAAATAAAAAACAATTCCTGACAACAGGCTCATGTTTCAACAAATCGGGCAGAGTTCCGCCAATTGTCTGGCTCCCAGTCTAGTGCCTCTAATTAGTGTGCTTTCTCCCATAGCGGCCTGAAGAGGAAAGGTGTTTTGCTTCCAGCTAAAGGCCAGGGGGTGGAAGGATGTGCGAAGGCATTTCTGATATGAAGAATGAGGCTTCACACCCTGGTTGCCATAGAAACCTGACGTCGACATGGCGACTGTGACGACTTTTTAAAAGAGACCTGGCCTGGCCTAAAAGCAGGCCCCGCCTTCAGACATTGGGGACTCAGAGGTTGTGGGTGTTGGCCGTGGGGGTTGAATCGTCCTGGGATGTCGGAAGACAAAGGAGATCCAGATCTAAGTTTCCTCTTTCCCGCTTTAAGGTTCGGTCCCTCGGTGGTCTCATAGGTAAAGCCAGTGTGGTCCCGCCAGGCTCCAGTGAGTGTGGTGTCCTGCAGCTACTTTCCAAAGGCAGGGGCTCCTGAGGTAAGACTGGTAAGGACTCTCTCTGAGCCCCAGCGCCCCCCTCTGTGAACCAGGGATAAGAATGTTTAACCCACAGGGTGGCTGTGCACGTGCAGCGATGACACATGAGTAAGCCCTCGGCCCTGTGGTTATCATGGGATCATGATGCCTGTATGAATCCAGGCCACTCCTTACTCCTTTCCAACTTTGTTGTTAGGGGACAGAGGAGGGAAGGAGAAAGGGCTCTGTGAGCAGCCCGTTATCACATCTGGTTGTTAGGACCACTACCCACTTGTGCTAGTGTCAGTGTCACTAGCCCAGTGCCTCGCCTGGTGGGGGCACATAGTCACACCACGAAAGCATAGTGATGCTGGATCTGTCTCTCCCCACGCAGCCCCTCATGCCGGCGGCCCAGCTCCTGCCAGGTGTCTGACGGAGGCAGGTTCTGAAGATCTGTGTCCAGGCGGCTGCGGAGGCTTCTGCTCCAGGTTCCAGGACAGCGGTCCTCAGGAGACCCCGACACTTCACATCCGCAGTGGGACAGGACGCCGGGCTCCGGTGAGTCATGGACCTGATAAAAGCAGGTAGTGGGATCGCTCCTGTGAGGGTCACACACCAGCCCCAAAGTAGAGAAGCTGCTTTGATCTCATGGGGGTGGGGCAGAAAAGCGGTTTAGCCGTGGAATGTCATTCCATCAGTAGCTACAAGGTTTGTAATAGCCCGAGGCCCACCTTAAACATGTCCACTTTTGTCTGAAAGTAATAAATTGTCCATCCTGAGGAAGAAATGTGATCTTTCACATGCATTTGTAATAAATAGACCAAATGGTTCTCACTAGTAATATGATTCAGTGATTTCCATGTTTCTTTTATTTATTTTATTTTTTTATTATTATTTTTTTTTATTGCTTACAGTCTTACAAAGGGTATTACATATGTGTCCCTTTTACCATGTTTCTTTTAGATGGGTGTTGAAATATACATTTGGTTAGAAAGTCTTCCTAGAAATTTGAGATTGTTATATAGTTTCTTCCCTGGCCCACACATTTTTATCTATTCTATAATTAAAACATTTAGCAAGTCAGGAATTTTTCCAAATGTTATTTTAAAATGTCAGTTATAAGAAATTTTTATTTTAAGTAATAATTACTTTAGCATGTCTTATTATACTGATACCTAGCCATTATCTTTTAAAATAACCAGATACTCTTAAATATAGTTATGTTTACTTTTCCAGTACATACCAGTTTCAGTTCTTTATGACCTGGCCTCCCTCCCCCTCACTCTGCTGTGTACCTAGGCAACCACTGATCTTCTCTCACCATAGATTAGTTTTTGTGTCCTATAATTTTATTTAGGTAGAATCAAACTTTTTTGTTTTGTTAGGTTTGGCCTGGCTACTTTCATTCAGCCTATTTAGAGTATCCATTTTTTGCATGTATTAATAGTTCATTCTTTTTATACTATTATGAATATATGGATATAATTTTTTCTAAATTTGTTTTTTTAAAGAAAGCTCCAATGAACATTGGTGTATAAGTTTTTGCATGCTCTCTTTCTCGAGGGTAAATTCTTAGGAGTGCAATGATTGAATCAGATGGTAGATGTGAGACTACCATTGTTAAGAAACTGCCAAACTGGTTGTACCATTTTTCATTGCCAACAGCAGTGTATATGAGTTTCATCTCCGTGACCTTGACAGTGCTTGGTATGGACAGTCTTTTTAATCTTAGCAATTCTTGTGAAGTTGTAATGGTATCAAATTTTAATTTAATTTTATTTTTTTAAAAATATATTTTATTGATTTTTCACAGAGAGGAAGGGAGAGGGATAGAGAGCTAGAAACATCGATGAGAGAGAAACATCCATGAGCTGCCTCCTGCACACCCCCCACTGGGGATGTGCCCACAACCAACACCCTTGACCAGAATCGAACCCAGGACCCCCCAGTCCGCAAGCCTACGCTCCATCCACTGAGCCACACCGGTCAGGGCAACATTTTTATTTTAATTTATAATACCACACTACCTTGATTATGGTAGGTTTATTATGAGTCTTCAAATCTGGGAATATTCATCCTCCAACTTTATTTTTCTAAGTTATTTTTTCATAGTCTAGGTCTTCTGCATTTCTTCTTTTTTTTAAAATTATTTGCTCTTTTAAGGCCTCTGAATTTCTACATGAACTTTAGAATTAGCCTGTTGATTCTTTAAAAAATATATTTGCTAGATTTTTATTAGGATTGCATAAACTATATATAGATCAATTTGGGGTGAAGTGATACCTTTATAATATAGAGTCTTCCGAACCACAAAGATAGTTTTCTCTCCATTTACCTAGATTTTCTTCAATTTTTCTGAGCAATGTCATATAGTGTTTAATGAATAGGCTTTGCATATCTGTAGACAGATTATCCATAAGCATTTCATACTTTTTGATACTATTGTAAAAGGCATTATTTGTAAAGAGAATTCCCAATTAATTATATTTTTACTGACCTGTCAGCAGCCAAATGTTTAATAATAGCATGAACTTTTTGGTCAAAAGCACAGACTATTCTAGGATGGAAAAGCTACTTCATGCACAATATAAATTTGACTGTGTTTCTATATCAGCTTCTAGGCATTATTGGCAATGTACTGATACTAAAGAGAAAAATGTTACCGAGAAAATTCTACAGGTCATCGCCAGAAAAATCAATCACTAAAAGAAAATACTTATGGTAACTTTCAACTTTATATGTATGGTTAGAATGGAACCAGTTGAATTGTGGGGTTTTTCTTGTCTCCCAGCAAATCCACCTCAATGAATTCCTGGATTTTTGGATGGTGAGACAGATGGAAAGAGACAGCATGTATGAGTAAGTATGTTTGTATGTGTGTAGATTGCTGAAGCTGCTAGGAGTCATTATTGTGAGGAATACTTGAGTTGAATTACTGTGATCATGTCAGTCCTATTCACTTCATAACACATAATAGGAACCAAATAATAGTAGTGGTTTTTTTCTACAGCTTCACTTGGCCAGCATGGTTACCATGGTAGCTCTTGACTGCAGTGTGGGCTGGCACAGATTAAACATCATTTTATAATTCTAACCTGAATCACCTGTTACTCTGTTGTCAAATATTACTCTTATAATTCTCTCATTCTTTCCAGGTTTATTAATTGAAATTTGACTGGAGGTAGAGCTTTCTCTTCTTATTTATTTATTTATTTATTTGTTTATTTATTTATTTATTTATTTTTATACTAGAGGCCTGGTGCATGAAATTTGTACAGCGGGGAGAGGGTGTCCTTCAGTCCAGCCTGCACCCTCTCCAATCTGGGACCCCTTGGGGGATGTCCAACTGCCATTTTAGGCCTGATCCCTCTCACAATCCAGGACTGCTGGCTCCCAACCGCTCACCTGCCTGCCTGCCTAATTGCCCCTAACTGCTTCTGCCTGCCAGCCTGATAACTCCCAACTGCCCTCCCCTGCAGGCCTGGTTGCCCCCAACTGCCCTTCCCTGCTGGCCTGGTCACTCCTAACTGCCCCCCCTTGCCAGCCTGGTCGCCCCTAACTGCCCTCCCCTGCAGGCCTGATGACCCCCAACTGCCCTCCCCTGCAGGCCTGGTTCTCCCCCAACTGCCCTCCCTTTCAGGCCTGGTCCCTCCCAACTGCCCTTCCCTGCTGGCCTGATCGCCCACAACTGCCCTCTCCTGCCGGCCATCTTGTGGTGGCCATCTTTGACCTGGGGATGGCCATCTTGTGTGAGGATGTGATGGTCAATTTGCATATCAACTCTTTATTATATAGGATATCATTATAATTCATAGATTCCAATTTTGATCTAAGGGTTACCATCTGACACTATATTTATTTATTTTGATGCTCAAATTGTTGCCAGGCTGCAGTGGCTCAGTTGGTTGAGCATTATTCTGTACACTGAAAGGTTGCTGGTTCAGTTCCCAGTCAGGGCAGATACCTGGGTTGTAGGTTTGATCCCCAGTCAGGAACATACAACAGGCAACTGATTCTCTCTCTCTCTCTTTCTCTCTCTCTCTCTCTCTCTCTCTCTCTCTCTCTCTCTCTCTCTTTCTCTCTCTCAGCATGTCCTCAGGTAGAGTGAGGATTTAAAAAAATAATAAAAAATAATTATTATAAAAATTGTTTCAGATTTGTCCAATGAAAGTGCCTTCAAGTTGGCTGCTGTGTCCATTTGACACCTCCTTTGAACATGTACTTTGCTCTCTGAGGTTATCTCCAATTCTATAGAAAGGAGGTAAATATGCCTACCTCAGAGCATCACTTTGAGAACTTGAAGAGAAAAAGTCTGAAAACAACAACCTGTAATTTGTGGCACATAATATGCCCTTGCTAAATTTTATTTCTCCATTCCCACTTTAACTTTTTCCCCTGTCAGTGTGATGCCTCTGGCATTAGCATCATAGCATGACTACCAGAGAGAACACTGGGACTTGTGACAGCAAGCAGGGATGAGCCCACATTTCCACAATGTGTGAACTTCAGTGTCACTGCTGTGAGGGGTGTGATCAGCTGGGGAAGAGGCAAGACGTCATTGCACAGCCTCCAGTGAACTGAGTGGGGACAGGAAGCTCATCCTCACCCCTTTCCCTGCATTTCATGCGCTTTCCTGTCCTCTCACATTCCTCTCTGTTCCATGTTCTGCCTTATCCCCTGACTCTCCCTCCTAGTAGAAAGTCAGAGAAGGTGTGGACTCTGATGGAGAAGGACCAAGTGTGATGCCAAATGTGCTAGACAGACTCCTGGAGTGAGATTGAGGATTCCCAATCATTGGGACCCTTCAGGTAAGTCACTACCCTTTCCTCCAGTGTCTTCTATTCAACAGGAAAACAATACTCAATGCTGCCAACCACTTAGGAACATTGTGGAGTTAGGTCTAATCCAGGTAGGAAAGCAAGCTGTGGTTGTTGGAGAGAGGGAAGGACCAGTGCACCTTTGAGTAATTATATTAACAGAGATACTTCAGATACTGTAGAACTCTGCATGGTAGACATTAAATTAATGCTACACAAATGTCAGGTCAGGAATTTTCCAAGTGTGGTCCTCAGACCACTTCATTAAAATCATCAGTGAGTGCGTGTTAAAATTCCAGATTCCTTGGTCTACTCTAGGTCTGCTGAATCAGAACCAGGGTGGTGGAGAGAAGGTGTATACATTTTGAGTAATAACTCCAATTGTTTTTGGTATTCATCCAGGTTTAAAAGGCACTGCTCTGAATTTGCAACAAACACTTCTTAAAATTTTCAATCCTTTGATGTCTAATTTCCTTGTCAACTTCTGCAACTCAAATTTAAATATCTGTGTCTGCTCCTGTCAACAAATAGGTAGCAACTTGTTTATTTATGTAATATTAAGTCAGATTTATATATGAAGCACTGAAGGAGGCACGGGGGACACAGCACAGAGAGCAACATAGGCAGGAGCCCTGGAGTTCCATTCTAGTTTGGAAAAGCAGGCAGTAAGCAGGTAAACACCTCAGTAAGCATGGCAATTTCATATGGGGATGAGTGCTTTGAAGAAAGCAAACATAAATAGGGTAGAGAATGATGGGGACAGGGATTACTATAGATGGGCTGTAAGTGAAGGTCTTTCTCAGGAAGTGACATTGGAGTTGAGTCCTTCATGACAAGAGGAAAGCAGGCCTGGTATGTCTTTGGGTCGCTGGCCCTGCGATGTGCATGGCACCAGGTGTTCCAGGAGAAGATACCAAGCTCCGGTGGCTGGAGCCTGGCAAAGTGCAGATGGTAGGAGAGGAGGTCAAAGGGCAGACAGAAGCCACATCATTTGGGCCTTGCAAGGAGTTTATTCTGAGGGTGGAGGGTGGAGTGTGGGAGTGACATGCTCCGATTCCTGTTCTCAGAAGGTGACTGGCTGCTGTGTGGAGAATGGACTGTTCAAGGACAAGATAGCTGTGGAGATAACCATTAGGGGAACCATGCAGCCTCCAGGTGAGGGACGAGGGTGGATTGGCCCAGTGCTGCAGCAGTGTGCAGAGGACAGGGGTGGCCCTGGACAGGGTGTGCTGCAGGTGGGGCACCTGCAGTGGCTGTGCGTAGAAGGCATGTGAGGAGCAGGCAGGATCCTGGGTGAGCCCTCGCCTTTCTGTTCAGCCACATGCAGAAATGGTGGTGGAGTTTCCTGAGATCAGTTGGTCCAAGTGCTTTAGAGATGTTCTCATGATAATCACTTGGGTACCTAAGAGTGGTTATCCTGAAAACTAGTGATTTAAAACATGCATCAGTTGATGCATAATTTTCAGTTGTAAGACTCTTTTTCATCTATATTGCTGCGAGTATACAGATGTTCCCCATTTTCCCCCTATTGCCCCCTCTACTCAGTTCCCACCCCACCCCAGGCCTTCACCACACTATTGTCTGTGTCCATGGGCTATGCATATATGCATATAAATTCTTTGGTTAATCTCTTCCCAACCTCCCACCCCCACCACCTTCCCTCTGAGATCTATCAATCAGTTGTAAGACTTAATCTTTTAAACACATATGCAAACTATAAAATTATAAAAATATCACATTCTATTTTTTAAAAAACAGCTAGAAATTTTTGAGCTATCACTGTGTGCCTAGCAGAGTTCTAAGTGTTTTCATGTACTAACTGAATTAATTCTCAAAACCACAACCCATAAGGTAGAAATGATTGGTTTCCTCATACTACAGAAGAGGAAACTGAAGCACAGAGGGGTTCTTTCAAACTTCTGAGATCACACAGCCAGCTATCCCATGTCTCTGCAGTAGATTTTTTTTTTAAAAATCTGGACAATTTATCCTTGTAAAGACCAAAACACAAAGCAATATTTTGCTCACTTTTTTTAACTTGTTAGAATGGATTGTCAACTTCCATCTTCTTACATACAGGACTGGAACCAGAAGTTCTATTCTGTATTTTTAAGAGAATACATACATCATTGGCTTCCATCATGGCTGTTCCTCTGTCCCCTTATAGGTAATCACTTTTATCAGTTTTTGTTTATCCTTCCAGTTTCTGAAAATATAATCAAACATAGCATGTATATTAGTTTTTTAAGTTCTGTTCAGAAGTAAAAGGTAGCATATTCTACACCAATGCAGGCCAATAGAAATTTCTGTGGAAGTGAAACCGTTCTGTAGGTGCACTGTCTGATATAAATTCTGGTGAGCACTAGTGAGAAACTGAGTTTACAATTTTATTTAAATTTGATTTATTAAATGTAAAGTAGGTGAGTGGCTACTGTATTGGACAGGAGCAGCTCTACATACTTTTTTTCACCTTATTTTTCACTGAACAATGTATCTTGGAGATTACTATGTAGCAGTTTAGAGAGGGAGTCCTCATTTTAAAGCTGTATAGTACTCTAGGATGTAGACATATTTTAAATTATTCAACTAGTCCCTTATTGGTAGACATTTGTGGTGTTTCTAGTCTCCTATTGTTATGAATTGTTCTGCAAGGAATAGTTTTGCACTTATGCCCTTTTGCCTTTTGCATTGTTTCTTTGGGATAGATTGTCAGAAGAGTGATTTCTGATTCCAATAATATGTATGTAATTTTACTAGATAATATCAAATCCCCTCCTCAGGAATTTTACATTGTCTCCAGCAATGAATGAGATAACCTCTTTCCTCACAGACTATCTAAGAGGAACCCTGAGGGGAGGTGAATATGATGTGAGAAATCTGTGAAAACCATTTCACTAAATCAGGAGAATTAGATCTTTGTACAGGTTCCTAGTCCTGTGCTTGTCTTTGAGAACTCTGGCTCTACTCCTTTCTGTCTCCTTGGATCTGGGCCCAGGCCCTCCCAACTGAGAGAGGAGGTCTTAACATGAAGCAGAAACTCCATGTCACCTCACAATACAAGGGGGCGTGACTTCCCTCTAGGGATAAGGCAGGTACAAAACCGGTTTGGAAATCCACCACTGTGACCTAATAAAGGGCTAAAGTAAAAAGTAAAAGCTGTAGGTAGTTCCTGCCATGAGAAAAAGCAATATTGAAAACTGACAAGGGTTATCTTGCTCTTCGTAATCTGTCTGTGAGTGAGGACCTGTGAAGAGAAGGTAGGAGCCTATTGGTGCTACGCATGAGGAGGGAGGGGTAGGTTACAGGTACAGCACTTTCTCAAGGTTCAAGTTCTCCCTTTTCAATCACATGATTTTCTCCTTAGATGCTGAATTTCCAGGACTCAGGACCAAACTTGCTTGGAATGGAGTCCATTGTACGTCAGACACCATAGGGTAGACACTAATATCCATCTTGCTCCCTGTGAACATTTCAGATTTCAGGTCTAGAGATCAAGAAGCAAGGTGCAGGATGCAATTATGGAATTCCACTGACATGTCAATGCCTGGCCCAGTAAACACCCAGCACACATTAATCAATTAATGAAGAAGAGATGCAGGAATAAGCAGAATAAAATTATCATCTCAATCTACATATATAAAATCCTAATAAGCAAATAGACCGAACGGCAGAACAACTGAACAACTGGTCACTATGATGTGCGCTGACCACCAGGGAGCACGTGCGGAACATTGCAGGCATCAGCCATGGCAGGATGGTGAAGCAGGTGAGCGGAGGTGCCAGACCAAGGCAGGGCGCCTGTCGCTGTCATCGGGGTGAGCTTAGTTACTGAAAATTCTTTGCTCCCGAGTGCCATGGTCCCGCCCAGTGCTCACACCCGCTGCCAACACCCAGCACGGGCCCCAATTGCTCGGCACCATCAGTGGATGCGAGTGGCAGCTGCTGGCCCCGATCACCCCTCAGGGTTTCTCCACCTCCCCCTGCTCTTGAGGGGCGATCGGGGTCAGCAGCCACCTCTCACACCCGCTGCCGATGACAGCTCTGCTCGCACCAGCAGCCAGTGCCAGAACCACCACTTGCACCTGCTGCTGGTGCCTAGTGCTGGTCCCGATCGCTCAGCCCCCTCAGTGGGTGTGAACGGTGGCTGCTCGCCCTGACTGCCCCTGAGGGCTTCTCTACCTCCCCCTGTTCCTGAGGGGCAATTGGGGCAGCAGCTGCTGCTCACACCCACTGACGGTGCTGGCCCCACTTGCACCCGCTGATGATGCCAGCACCAATCGCTCTGTGCCATCAGTGGGTGTGAGCGGGGCTGGCACCATCAGTGTGTGGGAGCAGCAGTGGCAGGAGCAGGGCTGCCAGCAGACAGAGAACTGGGGGCCATGGTGGGAAAGGCTGGGCGTGGGCTTGGAGAATAGGCCAAGACCTGCCCCTGTGCCCACTGCAGCCTTGCGGCCCACAGTTCCTTTCAAGGTGCACAAATTTGTGCACTGGGCCCCTAGTCTTTTTATAAACATGAATTTTTCAAAGAGAGTTACAATCACTCAGTACTTACTATTTCATAATCTGCATTGAAGGAAACATTTTCTGTTTATAAAAATTATGACTTTTCATTGGGATAAAAATAACCTGTATTAAATGGCAAAAGATGCCACCTGGTGATCAGAGTCGGAATTGCAGGCATGGAAGTCTCTTCTAGGGGTCCTGACAAAGGGTGAGGTAATGGGAGGGTGGGAGGGAGGTGTATGAATTCCATTGCATAGGCCAAAGCTTTCTGAAATTTTCTACACACTGTGGTGATCCTGCTATATTCCTGCCTGTTGGGAAAGAAAGTCTCAGGGGCATAGTCTTTCAACCCTCACTCATAGTCTTTCAACCCCCACTCAGCCACAGAAGAATGGACCTCGGGCCTGGAATACTTCCTTACCTAGAGATAAAGAGCCCACACACAGCCTGTGTCAAGCTTGTTACCTATTGTGGGAATATCTTTCTCTGTTTCAGATGCAATGAGTACTCCTTTGTTTTGCTCAAGGATGTGTGCCAATGACCTTCAGGCTAGCGCGCCACCCCCTCCCCCTTTCAGTATTTATCACATCACCAGTTAATTCTTTTTTTGTTTAACACATATCAAACAATATCAAAATGTATATTATAAGTTAAAATTATTCTGCCTCTCCCTTTGCCCCCAACATAATACAGTGATAGTTTCTGTTAAGTTATTGATACCTATTCTCCAGATTATTTTCTCTATATGTAATACACTGAACTTACAATCACACATCTATAAACCCATGCTGATATATATATTATTTTGTATAATGAGACCATATTATACATTATAATTTATTACTTGTCTGATTGACTAAATATTATTATTTTCATTTTATTTATTTGTGTTGGTGTGTTTCCAAGTATTTGTTGGGGATTTATATAATTTTTTATGTGAATTGTCTGTCATTTTAAATAAGATAATTGACATATTATATTAGTTTTAGGTATATAAGATAATGATTCAATATTTGTACATATTGCAAAATGATCACAAGTCTACTTAACATCCATCATCATATATGGCTATAATATTTTTTCTTGTGATGAGAATTTTTAAAATCTACTCTCTTAGCTTCCCTAAACAAAATATAATAGTTATGCAACTTTTCACTACACACACACACACTATTATTCTTGAGTTTACTGGTAATATTGATATATCTATAATAATAAAAGCATAATATGCTAATTAGACCAGACGTCTTTCCAGACATCCTTCTGGACAAGCTTCCAGACAAAGCTGGGGCTGCGAGGGAAGCCCGGGTCCTGGATGCCAGAGGGAAGCCAGTGCCTGCAGCCAGGGGAATAAAGGCCTACTCTTGCATGAATTTCGTGCATCAGGCCTCTAGTATTATATATATTGATTGAATAATTGTGCTTTCTTTTCCTGTCCTCTGTTGATGCCCTCTCTCCTCATCTAAGGAATGCTCGGTATCTGGAGTCTGGAACCTACTTAAAGTTCTAGGAAGAGGTGACTGGGGGTTTGCAAGGAGAGACACTGCAGTGACATTCAGGAGCTCTTCCAGGTCCCAGTGCCTGAGCCATCCCAGGGAGAGTTCCTTCCCCTGCCATGACCTGCATTGTCACACAGGTGTTCACTGAGCATCTGTCACTCTTCACACCTCCAGTGACCCAGGGGCTACAGAATTCACAGTAAAGGTTTCACATGGTCCAGGTCCTTGTGAAAGTTATGGTGACCTCTGTAGAACCTCCGTAGGCCTCAGTGGAGTTGTCTGAGACTCCTCAAAGAGGAGCTGGGCCTGGTACAAGGGGCAGAACTAATGGAGGCTGGATGAGAGGGAGGGAACAGGGAGTCCAGCTTGACTGGAGTCACTAGTGGGGCTCCCGGGTGAACAGACAAGGCTCAGAGGTAACTGACTGGACACTTCAGGGGTCTGAGGCAGTCAAGATTAAGGACAAATTTGCTTCCATGGGACTCTGACTAGTCCATTTACACACTGAAATGACACCAATGTTGGTAAGAAGGAAGGTGCCCTGCGTGTCTGTCACTGGTCCATGGGTTAGTTTGGAGATCCTTCCATAACCTTATGTGGAGCTATACATTCTTCTTCTTTTTTAATCCTTACACAAGGATATGTTTATTAATTTTAGAGAGAGAGGGAAGGAGAGAGAAACATTGATCAGTTTCCTCCTATACACCTTGACTGGGGATCAAACCCACAACCTAGGTACGTGCCCTGACCATGAATTAGATCCACAATCTTTTGATGTATGAGACAATGTCCCAACCAACTGAGCCACCCAGCCAGGGCCATTCTTCTGAGGCTTCTGATTATACACTGTTGTGTGGTTCTGTCACAGTTTAGTCATTCATCTCCTCCTATTGATATATACAGGGTGGGGCAAAAGTAGGTTTAGATTTGTTAGGATGGAAAACAATACAATAACAAATAAATAATATAAAAATAAACTGTGTGTTTTGCATACTCACAACTATAAACCTACTTTTGCCCCACCCTGTATTTAGGTTTCTTCTTTTATAATAAAGATAACACTATAAATTAATATATATCTGTATGTATATGTATATTGATGTGTATATCTATTATATCTTTTGTGTTATAGCAAGTAGATCTTCAAGATATATATATATATAACATATATATACATACATATATATTATTTATGAAAATTACATTATTGAATCAAAGGATAATGACATATATAATTTTGCTAGATATTATAAATTCCTTTCCATAGTAGTTAGTAGTTATATTAGTTTCCTATGGCTGCTGTAACAAATTACCACAAACATAGTTGTTGAAAAGGAGAGAATTTTATTTTGTCATAGTTCTAGAAGCCAGAAGTTTGAAAATAGTTTCACTGATCCACAAAAAAGGTGTCAGCAGGACCATATTCCATCTGGAGGCTGTAAGGGAGAATCTGTACCTTGCTTCTTCCAGTTTCTGAGGGCTGCTAGAATTCCTTAGTTTGTGGCTGCATCATTCCAATTCTGTCTGCATAGTCATATTGTCTTCTCTTCTCATGTGTCAACAGTCCCTCTTAAGGACACTTGTGACTGCATATTAGGCTCACCCAGATAATCCTATATAATAAAAGCCTAATATACAAATTGTCCCCTCAGGTGATCATTCAACTGAGATTTTGACTGGGAGTTCAACTGCTCGCTATGATGTGCGCTGACCACCAGGTGGTGGCGCGGAACATGGCAGGTGTCACCAATGCGACACTGGCAGCGGGCAGCAGTGGAGGTGCTGCTGGCCCTAATGGGCCCTGACGAGAGCAAGACCATGGCAGGATGGTAGAGCAGGTGAGCAGGTGGCGCCAGGTCAAGGCAGGTGCAAGCGGGGGGCGGATTGTCCCACTGATCACCCCACAGATGGCAACCAGCAGTGGCGGCGGGCAGTGGGGCCACTGCCCAGCTCCCAGGCACTGAGGGAGCCGGGCTGGGGGTCTGGCCCAAACCGATCACCCTGCAGGCTGGATGGTGGAGCAGGTGAGGGGGCAGCACCAAGCCAAGGTGGGGTGCCAGGCAGGGCTGCAGGGCTGCAAGGTTGGGGGCATGACCTGGGGCTGCAAGGGTGGGGACGTGAGCTGGGGTCTGATCTCTGCAGGGCACCCTTAGGGACCCCACCCATGTATGAATTCATGCACCAGGCCTCTAGTCTATGATAAAAATCCCTATTCCAAGATCTTTAACTTAATCACATCTACAAAGAGCCTTTTTCTATATAAGGTAAGATTTATAGATTACAGGGATTAGGACCTGATATCTTTGGGGACTGTTATTATGCTTGTTACAATGATCATACAACTTTGATTTTTTTTTACATTTATGAACACACTTTATTATTTTTTAATAATTTTTTTTATTTTTCAATTAGAGTTGAGGTACAGTATAATTTTAGGTGCTCAACCTAGTGATTGGACATTTATATAATATACAAAGTGATTATCCCAATAAATCTACTACCATCAAACACCATACATGGCTATTATAATATTACTAGAGGCCCGGTGCACAAAAATTTGTGCACTCGGGGAGCGGGGGAGGGGGGTCCCTCAGCCCGGCCTGTGCCCTCTAGCAGTCTGGGACCCCTCGGGAGATAACGACCTGCTGGCTTAGGCCTGCTCCCGGGTGGCAGAGGGCAGGCCCAATCCCTGGGTGCAGCCCCTGGTCGGGCTCAGAGCAGGGCCGATTGGGGAGTTGGGGCGCCGCCTCCCGTCATGCACAGAGCAGGGCGATCTGGAGGTTGTGATGCCACCCTCAGTCACGCTCAGGGTAGGGCCGATTGGGGGGTTGGGGCACTGTACCCTGTCACACTCAAGGCAGGGTTGATGGGGAGGCTGCGGTGCCACCCCCTGTCACGCACAGAGCAGGGCCCATCAGCGGGTTGGGGCGCCACCCTCTATCACCCACAGAGCAGGGCCGATCAGGGGGTTGGGGCGCCGCCACTGTCACACTCAGGGCAGGGCCGATGGGGAGGTTATGGCTCTACCCCATCACACACAGAGCAGGGCCCGTGGGGGGGGGCGGGTTGGGGCACCGCACCCTGTCACACACAGAGGAGGGCCGATCAGGGGTTTGGGGCGCCGCACCCTGTCACACACAGAGCCACAGGGCGATCAGGGGGTTGGGGAGCTCCTCCCATCAGGCACAGAGCAGGGCTGATCAGGGGGTTGGGGCGCCTTCCCCTGTCACGAACAGAGCAGGGCCGATAGGGAGGTTGTGGCCCCGCCCCCGTCACACACAGAGCCACAGGGCGATCAGGGGTTTTGGGCGCTGCCCCCTGTCACGCTGATCCCGGTGCCGGGAGGCCTCGCGGCTCCACTGATCCTGGTGCTGGGAGGCATATTACCCTTTTACTATATAGGGTAGAGTCCTGGTGCACGGGTGGGGGCCAGCTGGTTTGCCCTGAAGGGTGTCCTGGATCAGGGTGGGGGTCCCCACTGGGGTGCCTGGCCAGCCTGGGTGAGGGGATGATGGCTGTTTGCAGCTGATCACACATCCTTCAGGGTGGGGGTCCCCACTGGGGTGCCTGACCAGACTGGGTGAGGGGATGATGGCTGTTTGCAGCTGGTCACACATCCTTCAGGGTGGGGGTCCCCACTGGGGTGCCTGGCCAGCCTGGGTAAGGGGATGAGGGCTGTTTTCAGGCTGGGGGTGACTGAAGCTCCCAACCGCTCCTTTTTTTCTTTTTTCTTTTTTATTCTGGGCCAGCTTTAGCTTTGAGGCTTGGCTCCAGCTCTTAGGCCTCTGCTGCTGAAAGTAGGTTTCTGGCCTTTGCTTACAATGTTGCGATCCTGCTGGCTGAAGCCTGGCGGACTAAAGCAGGTTTCTGGGGTTTTGTTTAGCTTCTATATTTGTTACATAGTTGCTTAGAGTTGCAGCTCAGAGGCCTGCAGCGGCAGGCGGGGAACGTTGGAGTCCTCCGTCACTGAAGCAAGCAAGCCTCATATTAGTTTCAAGCTGCCTGGCTGCCGGCCGCCATCTTGGCTGGCAGTTAATTTGCATATTGCCCTGATTAGCCAATGGGAAGGGTAGCGGTCGTACGCTAATTACCATGTTTCTCTTTTATTAGATAGGACTAGAGGCCTAGTGCATGAAATTCATGCACAAGAGGGGGTGTTCATCACCCTGGCCTGCATCCTCTCCAATCTGGGACATCCCTCTCACAATCCGGGACTGTTGGGTCCTAACTGCTCACCTGCCTGCCTGCCTGATTGCCCCTAACCCCTCTGCCTGCCTGCCAGATCACCCCTAACTACTCTGCCTGCCTGCCTGATCGCCCCTAACTACCTCTGCCTGCCTGCCAGATCACCCCTAACCACTTGCCAGCCTACATGATCACCCCTGACTGCTTGCTGGGGGGCAGGGCCAGCCCTGCAAGGGGCCGTCTGCCTACCTGATTGCCCCGAACCTCTGGCCTGCCTACCTGATTACCCCTAACCACTGGTATGCCTGCCTGATCACCCCTAACCACTCTGCCTGCCTGATTGCCCCTAACCACTTGTTTGGGGGCAGGACCAGCCCGGCGAGGGACCTTGTTTTTTTTTTTTTATTGCTTAAAGTATTACAAAGGGTATTACATATGTGTACTTTTTTTTTGCCCACCCTTGACAATCCCCTGGCCTCCCCTACCCCCCCAGTGTCTTATGTACATTGGTTATGCTTATATGCATGCATACAAGTCCTTCAGTTGATCTGCTATCCCCCTCCCTCCTTCCCCCCAACCCTCCCCGGCCTTCCCACTGCAGTTTGACAATCTGTTTGAGGCAGCTTTGCCTCTGTATCTATTATTGTTCAAAAGTTTATAATGGTCTCTATTATCCATGAATGAGTGAGATCATGTGGTATTTTTCCTTCATTGACTGGCTTATTTCACTTAGCATAATGCTCTCCAGTTCCATCCATGCCATTGCAAATGGTGAGAGTTCCTCCTTTTTTACAGCAGCATAGTATTCCATCGTGTAGATGTACCACAGTTTTCTAATCCATTCATCTACTGATGGGCACTTAGGCTGCTTCCAGATCTTAGCTATGGTGAATTGTGCTGCTATGAATGTATGGGTGCATATATCCTATCTGATTGGTGTTTCTGGTTTCTTGGGATATATTCCTAGAAGTGGGATCACAGGGTCAAATGGGAGTTCCATTTTTAGTTTTTTGAGGAAACTCCATACTGTCTTCCATAGTGGCTGCACCAGTCTGCATTCCCACCAGCAGTGCACGAGTGTTCCTTTTTCTCCACATCCACTCCAGCACTTGTCGTTTGTGGATTTGTTGATGATAGCCAGTCTGACAGGTGTGAGATGGTACCTCATTGTTGTTTTGATTTGCATCTCTCAGATGATTAGTGACTTTGAGCATGTTTTCATATGTGTCTTGGCTTTCTGAATGTCCTCTTCTGAAAGGTGTCTATTTAGGTCCTTTGCCCATTTTTTGATTGGATTGTTTATCTTCCTTTTGTTAAGTTGTATGAGTTCCCTATAAATTTTGGAGATTAGGCCCTTATCAGATATGACATTGGCAAATATGTTTTCCCACGCAGTGGGCTTTCTTGTTGTTTTGTTGATGGTTTCTTTTGCTGTGCAGAAGCTTTTTATTTTGATGTAGTCCCATTTGTTCATTTTCTCTTTAGTTTTAAGTGCCCTAGGAGCTGTGTCAGTGAAGAAATTGCTTCGGCATATGTCTGAGATTTTGTTGCCTTTGGATTCTTCTAGGATTTTTATGGTTTCCCATTGTACATTTAAGTCCTTTATCCATTTTGAGTTTATTTTTGTGTATGGTGTAAGTTGGTGGTCTAGTTTCATTTTCTTGCATATATCTGTCCAATTTTCCCAACACCATTTATTGAATCTTGGCTCCATTGTATGGTCTTGCCTCCTTTGTCAAATATTAATTGAGCATATTGGTTTGGGCTGATTTCTGGGTTCTCTATTCTGTAAATATCTCATGCTTAATGGCCCAGTGCCCTTCCTAAGAGGCACTCCTGTCCCCCATACAGGACCCTGGAGGGCAAAGTCTGTGGGTATAGATATAGGTGTCTCAAAGCGGTAACTGGCCTACAGGAAGTATGTGAGACCTTCCTCAGAAGATCACCAGAGAGCACAGCATCTGATAAAAGTGTAATATTACCTACAAGGAACCTCTGACATGTTCTGTCTTTTTGGGAGACCTGGAAGAGCTGCCAATTCTTTAGAGCAGAAGTCTCACCTGAGGTACTGACAAGGCCAGACAGAAATGTGGGTGTGTAGCTCAACCAGGCATAGGACTCAAAGTCTGGCAGGGCCTGGTGGACTGGAGGGCATTCAATCCACACAGGGACTGAGAAAATCCACCTTGTACTTGAGCCCAGAGGCTATGGGCCACCAGGAATGGCCAAGGTGAGCCATGGAGGAGGCCCTCCAAGGACCTTCCCACTCAAGGAGTGCACAAAAAGGAAATTTGTAAAAAGCTGTTGGCTTCAGAATGGGCAGTCTTCATCGTCCCAGAGCCGATGGGCAGGCAAAGGATGGAGGTGAGGTCATCCCTCTAACGGCCTTTGTCCTTGCTGGTCTCTCTCCATGGCTATAGCACTGTCTTTGAGTTCCCATGATGGCACTGCTATTTCTGCCCAGGTGTCTCCCAACCCTACCCCACCTTTGACCAAGGCCTTGAGTGTGCCACCTGGAGTTCTGTAGGGTCGGGTCACTGTCTGTCACCACTAGTTTCCTCCACAGAACTGACTGCATGATCTCATGGACAGGCCCCCAGAGAACTAAGGAAGGGAACGTTTTCCAGGATGCCACCTTCCTGCCTCTGTGGCCCTCTGTCACCCATCCCATGGTGGCTCATCCTCCCCATTGCTGACCGCATTCAGGGCCCATAAGCCCCAGATTTCTCTTTTTACCCCTCATGGCAAATCAACTCATCTGCTGGGATATAAAATGCAGATGAAAGTTAACTCCTTCGCATTGGGACATGGAGCCTATTTAGTCCACACTCAGGTCAGACTCCTTTGTACCTGGGGCCATCGCTGCAGTGGTGACTGAGGATTGGAGGGGACTTCCAAGATGGTTCCCTCCAGGCAGAGGCCCTTCAGAAGGTGGCATTCATGTCAGAAAACACACTTCAGTGGGTATTGCTTGTCCCAAGCCTTGGAGCTGGCTTTCCAGGCTGGACTAGAGGCTGAGATTGGAGCAGCCATCTCCAGGGAAGTGTTAAGGGTGGCTTTGCCCTCATGGGCAAATACTGTCCTCAGAGCTCCTTGGCAGTGGTATCAGATGAGGAAGGTGCTAGTGTTGCAAATGGCTTTGCCATCTCCTCTCTGTGGCCTAGTTTACTCCATATTAGTATCTTTAGTATCTTGAGTCTTCTTATTGAAGGCTGTCATCACATGTCTTTCTATTTGTTCAAATCTAATTCTGGGCTTTATATGAGTTTAGACATTGCTTCTTAAGTTTGTCCAGTCATTTCATTTTTGCTTTATATCTCCTATTTCATTTTTTTGTACATATGAAGACCTTTAATACTTAATAGTTTTACCTGTTATTTTACTAAATTCTCCTTTTGTTTATAGTAGTTGGGGGTAGTTTCCAATTTGTAATCATATCTTCAACAGATACAAAGAGATTTTACCACTTTCTTTGCTTCTAATTGCTTGATCTTGTCAACTTAATTGTCAGACACCTCCCACACAAGGTCAAATATTGAGGAGATAAGTGGTCATTTGTCTTGTCTGTGTCTTTAGCAGGAATAACTAGTGTTTCTCCATTTAGTAGGTTGCTAGTTTTTTGGCTGATGTGTGTATGCATATTGTCCTGTTAAGAAAATATTCTCCAATTCCTATTTTATTAAGTTTTTAAATGAATGGGTGTTGTGCTGTTAAATACCTTTCTGTGTTTTGAGGTGATCATATAATTGTTGCATTGGCTCTATTATTACACTAGATTATATTAATAGATTTCTTGATATTGAACACCTTTGTGTTCAATTGTGTTTGAAAATATTGTATTTAAGAACATTCCTTCATAGTCTTATATAATCCTATATACTAAAGAGGGAATATGCAAATTGACCTTTACTCCACTACAAAGATGGCTGTACCTACAGTGGAGGCCGAGTTCCCATAATGAGCCTTAACGAGCAATCAGCAGGGACTTGAGGCTGTGCCCCCCCCACCCCCGTGGGGGTTGACAGGGGACCTCAGGCCGCACCCCCACCAGGCAGGGCTTGACGGGAGACCTCAGGCTGTACCACTCGCCCCAACACTGGGCCAGGGCACCTGAGGTCGCACCCCCTGCCCCGACACCAGGCCAGGGGACCTCAGGCTGCACCCCCTGCCTGGTGGGGCTTGACGGGGGACCTCAGGCTGCTCCCCTGGCCCCAGTATGGGAGACCTCAGGCCATGCCCCCCGCCCAGCAGGGCTTGATGGGAACCTGAGGCTGCACCCCCCTCACAGTGCCAGACCAGGAGATCTGAGGCTGCACCCCCTGCCCGGCGGGGCTTGACGGGGGACCTCAAGGCGCGTCCCCCACCCCAGCCTGGTGGACCCCAGGCTGTACCCCCTGCCCCAGCGCCGGGCCAGGGGACATGAGGCTGTGCCCCCCGCCCAGTGGGGCTTAACAAGGGTGGGACTAGCTGGGTATGGATCTAGCCCAATGGGAGGGGCCGGCTGGGTCTGGGTCTTGTGTGATTTTGAGGCACACGTGAGTGAGCGGGAACTTTACTCTGGGTCTCATGGGGCACCCCGGACTCTGACAGGAGGAAGATTTTCATATACATTTTACTAATTTTCTTTCATCTCTGACACTTCTATTATAGATAAAGGGCAAATAGCAATATTAAAATATTTCCTCTAATTAATCCCCTTTTAATGTGCATGAATTTCGTGCACCAGGCCATTAATGTTATATAATGTGTAATTTCATTTTTGGTGCATTTTTGCCATTTTAAAATCAGTTTTAAAAATAGATCCAGAGACATAGATGCATGGAATAGACTGTCAAATCTCAGAGGGAAGGTGGGGTGGGTGGGTGAAGGGATGGGGTTGGGTGGGTGGGAAGAGATCAACCAAAGAACTTGTATGCCTGTAACATAACCCATGGACACAGACAATAGGGTGGTGGAGGCCTGGGATCGGGGGAGGGGGAGGCAGGGTGGGCTAGAAGAGGTCAATGTGGGGAAAAGGGGGACATATGTAATATTTTCAACAATAAAGTTTTTTTGAAAATTCAGTCCCCCTGTCCTGGTGCCTCATATCCATCCCTTCTCCTTAGAATATGTCACTATCTCATATACTCTATTTGATGTATGTTGTTTATCTCATACACTAGAGGCCCGGTGCACAGATTCATGCACCAGTGAGGTCCCTCGGCTTGGCCTGCAGGATCGGGCTGAAACCAGCTCTCCAATATCCCCCAAGGGGTCCCAGATTGTGAGAGGGTGCAGGCCAGGTCAAGGGACCCCACCGGTGCACTATCAGGGCCAGGGAGGGATGCAGGAGGTTGGTCAGCCGGGAAGGGACTACATGAGGGCTCCAGGGCATGTCCAGCCCATCTCACTCAGTCCCGATTGGCTGGACCCCAACAGCAAGTTAACCTATCAGTTGGAGCGTCTGCCCCCTTGTGTTCAGTGCACGTCAAAATGACTGGTTGACTGGTCAACTGTCTGCCCCTTGGTGGTCAGAGGCTACTGTACTGAACAGTTCTATGTAGCTTACTATGTTAGCATTGGGACATTTTTCTTAGGAGAAGTAGGATGTTATTGAAGGGCTTTGGGTAGGGTTTAGGAATAACATGATTAGTTTTATATTAAGACAGATTACTGCGGCAGCAGAGAGGAGAATGAATTGTGGGTAATCGAGAGCATATGTAGGAAATTTGATTTAAGAGACTCTGAGACAGATTGGCTAAGAATCAAACATAACTTCCTGGATGAGGGTGTTGGCAGTGGGGAAAGACAGAAAATTATAAGGACACAGTAAGTTCTACAGGGACTGACAATAATTGGATTCAAATAGGCAAGCTAATTTTATAAGTCAGATAATAATTTGGTTATAATAAATTTTTGTCCTTTGTCAGACAAAGAACAGGTTTGATTGAAACACTGTTTTGAAGTATTTTCCATTTATTTTCAAATATTGGTTGTGATTTTTATGGAGTTGCAGGACTATGCAGAACTTGAGTTTTTAGTGGATAAATCTAAATGGCTACATGATGGTGCCAAAAGCTTGATAGTTAATAAGGTTTTTCAGAACTGCTTGCAAATTCTTTCTACAGAAATGTTGCCACCTTGGCTAAGTTATTTTATTTTAAAAAACAAACAAATTTATTGAACAGAAATGAAAAAATTGTTGTGTTTTTAAAGTAATGATTTATTTCTAATCATGTTCTTAAGTCAACAGGCAGACCTTAGTTCTCATTATTTTATAGTTGTAAAATTAGAGTTTTCTAAACCCAGTTTGGCATATTCTCAGTAGTGCAGAAGAGAAATACAGTCCTATATTTATTTAAAAATAAGACCAGTAGGATATGTATATAATAGCATTCCATTTCTTTGAAATTTCTCTATAGTATTTTAGAAGATATACCAAACTTCAGTAAGAGATAGTTATAAAGCTAGTGAATCCAGATGCCTTGATACAATATTTGAAGTGATTAGTTAGAAGTTCTGTACTCTATACACAGTAGATTCTTAATTAAATTTGCTGACACAGTACTGCAAGTATGAATTAATGAAAACCCAAACCACCTATTCGCCAAAGAGTGTCACTTTTTCCAAATTAAGTAGACAGTTTTTGTTGAATACAAAACATGGAGTGTAGAAATATGTAAATATTAGTGATATAACATTTAGCACACATTGGAGACTCAAGAAGAGGTCATTTATTCATTCATTCTTTGAGTGTTTAATGTGGGCTTGGGCCATGATTTTAGGATGAGCAAATGACCCTTAGTGCCATTAAACAACTACCTTCTAGAAATGTAAATGCCACCAGCACTCACAGCCAAGGATCACCAAGTATAAAACCTCAAGTGCTGTCATGGTCTAGACAGCCGTGGGCAAACTACGGCCCGCGGGCTGAATCCGGCCCGTTTGAAATGAATAAAACTAAAAAAAAAAAAAAAAAAAAAAAAAAGACCGTACCCTTTTATGTAATGATGTTTACTTTGAATTTATATTAGTTCACACAAACACTCCATCCATGCTTTTGTTCCGGCCCTCCGGTCCAGTTTAAGAACCCATTGTGGCCCTCGAGTCAAAACGTTTGCCCACCCCTGGTAGAATCGTAAGCGCCACTGTGTCCCAAGAAGCCTTCTCCATGGGCTGGTTCCAGATGTGCCAGAAAACACCACAACCTATAATCATATGTGCTATTAAAGTATTATCAAGTGCCACAATGTGCTACTAGTGTCACTGAGACCTAAAAGTATAAGTTCTATCAGCTTCTAGGCCATAGGTCAGCCAATTATGGTTTGCAGACTTACCATCTTCTTCGGTAAATTAAGTTTTGTTGGAACACAGCCATACCCATTCACTTATACATTGTCTATGGCTGCTTTTGTGCTATAATGGCATAGTAGTAGTTGCAACAGAGACCTTTTGCCTGCAAAGCCTAAAATCTTTACTGTCTGACAAGTGTCATTGATTCCTAGAACCAGATTTGCCTCAAATATTTTTAATCAAAGCTGTTATCAAATGCAACCAACACATAGAAACACAACTCTTTCAATGAGTAAGCATACAGAAAACCATCTTGGAGGAGTGATTAAGCACTGGGGAAAGCTGCTAAGAAAGTTTGTAGAGTCTATCTTTTCCATTATATTCAGAATAAAATTATAGAATATAGACTAAGATGATAGGTTACATCAAAGTTCTCATAATCGTAGCCCTAACTGGTTTGGCTCAGTGGATAGAGCATCAGCCTACGGACTGAAGGTCCCAGGTTTGATTCTGGTCAAGGGCACGTACCTTGGTTGCGGGCACATCCCCAGTGGGGGGTGTGCAGGAGGCAGCTGATCAATGTTTCTAACTCTCTATCCTTCTCATTTCCTCTCTGTAAAAAATCAATAAAATATATTTTTTAAAAAGTTCTCATAATTGCTATTGACTCTATAATTTTGACCTTTCTTAGGGATATTGATTTTGTAAAAGAAGAAATAGAGAGGAGGAAGTAATAAATTTTTTCATACATGAAAAAAATAAAATCAGTTGTATACTTGCTTCATCATTTTACATATTTTCTATGCCTTTGGAGTAATGTAAATAACATTGGGATTACGTTACCTTTAAAGGTTTGCTTGAATTCTGGAGACCCTGGAAAGATTTGAGTCTGGTGCTTTTTCACGGAGATTTATGTAAACCTATTTCACTGTTTCTTCTGTGTAACTGGCGTATTTAGACTTTTGGTCTCTATTGAGGTTAATCAGGGTAAATTGTATTTTTCTAAAATTTTATCCATTTTGTCTATGTTTTCAAATGTATTTGAGTGCAGTTCCGCAAAATTTTCACTTAAGAGACTTGAAACTCTCCTTTATTTTAAAGACTGTATCACCCTTGTCATTTTAAATTTTGTATACAGTCATGTGCCTCTTAAAGCCGGACATATGTGCTGAGAAAGGTGTCATTAGGCAATTTCATCATTGTGTGAACATCATGGAGTGCACTTACACAAGCCTTGGTGGTATAGCCTACTACTGTAATTGTATGTCCCATGCTTTTATAGGACTGGCACTGCAGTAGGTTTGTTTACACCAGTATCACCACAAACATGTTAGTAATGTGCTGAGATGTGACGCTACAAGTCACCAGGTGATACAAATTTTTCAGCTCAATTGTAATCTTATGAGACCACTACTGTAAATGCAGTCCAGCATTGATTGAAAGTTCATTATATAGTGTATAGCTATAGATAAAAATATTGAATTGACTCTGTGTATGTGTGTTTCTATGTCCCCTCTAGCTCTGCCACCTTAAATGCACGCTGACAGTTGCAGCTTTATTCTTAGTTTAGAACGAAGCTGGACTTCCAATCTTGTTTAGATATCCCAGAAAATAAGCTTTTCTGTCGTAGAAAAGTGATGGATACAGAAGGATTGCTCCAGTTTAGTAAAAATCCAGAAAATGGCCGAAGCCGGTTTGGCTCGGTGGATAGAGCGTCGGCCTGCGGACTGGGGGGTCCCAGGTTCGATTCCGGTCGGGGGCGTGTGCCTGGGTTGCGGGCACATCCCCAGTGGGGGGTGTGCGGGAGGCGGCTGATCGATGTTTCTCTCTCGTCGATGTTTCTGACTCTCTGTCTCCCTTCCTCTCTGTGAAAAATCAATAAAATATATTTTTAAAAAAATAAAAATCCAGAAAATGTTGGCTGGCTGTACCCATTAAGTTAGCTGCCATTCTCCATCCCTCCCTCCTCCTTGCCCAGCTCCCTGGTCTGAGACTCTCAGAGCTGCAATCCTAAGAGCTGGCCACCAGGTGGCATTACATCTATCTCCATGTAAATATATATTTTAATTGATTTCAGAGAGGAAGGAAGAGGGAGAGAGAGATACAAATATCAGCGATGAGAAGGGATTATTGATTGGCTGCTTCCTGCACGCCCCCTACCGGGAATCGAGCCCACAATCCGGGCATGTGCCCTTGATCGGAATCAAACCTGGGACTTTTCAGTCCGCAGGCCAACACTCTATCCACTGAGACAAACTGACTAGGGCCATTCTTTTTTTTTTTTTTTTTTTACTAAAAAGGAGTACATTTTGTTTAAAAAGTAAACAAATATCATGATTTTTTTTTTTTTTTTTTTTTTTTTTTTTTACTATGGCACCAATTCTGTTTGGAAACTCCACATGTATATTAAAGAAGTCCTATCTGCTTTTGATCTCAATCCACATCAGGTAAATTGGTGTATCTTTTTCCTTCTTAGTGTAAGTGGATGTACAGTGTGGATTGTAGATATGGTTCTTACCAGAGAGTAGGGCATTCACCCTCCATTTCCCAACCCCTGTACCAGTTGCCAGTGCTCTCGCACCACCTGTCTGTCATGCCCTGTTCATGACACTGGACACAGCTGCCTAGAACCCTCCAATGCGCTATCATCTCTCAGTTACCTTCCACCTGCCCTGCTCTGCTTTTCTCCTGCCCACTGCTCACTGCCAAGGCACTCTACTGTGGTTCATCATATGCAGCCCCAGAGCATGTTTTATAGTCATCTTTTACATTATCTGTTTTTTCAGACATAATTAGAATCATTCTGTACGTAGGTTCATAGGATGGATTTTAAGGAAGTGTATTATATATTTTTGCTCTTTGAAAAGCTTCTTTGTAGAGAAATTTGTTAGTGGAGATTGATGGGTGCCACCTCATGCCAGAAGCTTGAACTGCAGCTTGAACACTAGAGCAGAGGGTGGGGCTGTGGCCCAAACCCAACAACCATGTTTTCTGAAAGTCTGAGTGAAAAGGGGTAATTCCTTGAGTACAGCGATACTGATGTCCTCTGTCTGGACATTTCATATATATGAAATGATACAATATGTGGTCTTTGGCACATTTGGCTTCTTTCACCGGTATATTTTCAAGGTTCTGCCATGTTGTAGCATGTAGTAGTACATCATTCCTTTTCTTAAAAAATATTTTTATTGATTTCAGAGAGGAAGGGAGGAGAGAGAGAAATATCAATGATGAGAGAGAATCACTGATTGGCTGCCTCCTGAACGCCCCATACTGAGAATCAAGCCTGCAACCTGGGCATATGCCCTGACTGGGAATCGAACCATAACCTCCTGGTTCATAGGTCAACGCTCAACCACATAGGTCAAGATGAGCTATGTGGGCTGGGCCTTCATTCCTTTTTATTGCCAAACTAGAGGCCCGGTGCACAAAATCTGTGTACTGGGGGGGGGGGTGCGTCCCTCAGCCCGGCCTGCGCCCATTTGCAGTCCAGGACCCCTTGGGGGATGTCCACCTGTTGACTTAGGCCCACTCCCCGGGGGATCAGGCCTAAGCTTGCAGTCAGACATCCTTCTGGCAGCCAGGGAGCCCTCGGGGGATGTCTGACTAAAGGCTTAGGCCCCCAAGGGTCGGGCCTAAACTGATAGTTGGACATTGTTAGTGCTGCCATGGAGGTGGGAGAAGCTCCGGCCACCATCACTGCACTGACCACCCATGAGCCAGCTTCTGGCTGAGTGGCACTACTCCTCGGTCTGACCTAAACCCTAGAGATTAGTACCTCATTTTACAACTTTTTCTCGGCTTATAGGCAGCAGCAAACTCAGACCACACAGTCGGGTGTGCAAGAAATGTTGCTTTCTTTATTGTTTAGTAACCAAACCTAACTTCAACTTCAGCCCCCATTCTGCCAAGTGAAAAAACAAAAACAAAATATTATTTAACTTAGGTTCCCCACCCCTTCTCTGGAGTTGTACTTCCATGTCAGACAGTTTATATCTCAGGCAGAGGTGCCAAAGAACCGAGAAGGGCCAAGAACATCTGGACCTCAGTCTTCTGTCTGGGCTGGCCCCCACCCAGCTGCCCTTGACCCTCACCTCAGAGCTCAAGTCCATGCTGATCCCTGGTATATTCTCCTTATCTGGGCCTTGAGGCCTCTTGAGTCCAATTTGCTCTCTCCCTCCCTCCCTGCCACCTTCTCTCTCACACACAAAGAGCTATTGGGCTTTCTGGGGTGAGGTCCTCTGACGCCTCCTCAGCCCCATTGCATGGACCCCATCTTGGTGCCTTGGTCACGGCCACAGAGCTGTGTGGCTGCTCTCAGACCCTCCGTCTCCTGCTGCCTTAGGGAGTGACTCAGTGGGAGGGGAGGGTCACAGTCCTTTTTACACGGCCGCCAACAAACACTCAGTGTTCCTTCCCTCTAGTTCTCCTTCTCCTCCTCACCCCAGTCCAGGCACGTCTATGTGCAGGGCAGGGGAGAGTGGGAGGCAGGCGTGTCTCTGACCCAGCACACAGGCTTCCAGATCCACTGCTCCCCCAGGAGGCCTTCCACGCTCTGGACCTCGACACTCAGAACCTGCCCCCTCTCAGCTAGCTGCAGGTCTTTGCCCGCAGTGGTCAAGTCTGTTTAGAGCAGTGGTTCTCAACCTTGGCTGCACATTAGAATCACCTGGGAATCTTTTTAAAATCCTGATTTCTGGGCCTCATCCTCTGGAAATTCTGTTTCTTTGTTACTAATGTTGTGGCTCTACCCCATAACAAAGAAACAGAATTTCCAGAGGATGAGGCCCAGAAATCAGGATTTAAAAAAGATTCCCAGGTGATTCTAATGTGTAGCCAAGGTTGAGAAACACTGGTTTAGAGGCTTGAAGTCAAGAAGTGCCTCTTTATTCTCTGCTTTCTGGAGGCGGTCAGCGTGGAACATTCCTGCCTGGACTGGGGAGGGGTCTCTGGGTGTTAAGAATACCAGGAGGGGGAGCACAGACTCCTCCTAGAGCTCTGAGATGGGAAAGGCAGCACCTCCTCACCTCTAACCCCAGGACGTTTCTTTAGAAGCAGAAGCCTGGTCCCGTGCAGGGGCCTGTGCTGGCTGCCTCAGTTTCTCAGAGACAACGAATTTGATGAACGTCTTTTACCCACTGCAGTAGCTGCTTCATTTGTTCGTTCTCGCATTTTTCATTAGCTGCTAAATCGCCCCTGTGGCTGCAAAGCTGTTGTGCCTGACTCAGCCAGTGGGGAGCTATGGGAGCTATGCAGGGACAGGGGAAGGGGGGGGGGCCCGGCCTGCAGAGAGGGTCAGTGGTGCCTGCCGGGCTGTCTCAGAGGATGTGACTTAGGTTAGGTCCTGTCCTTTGGCGACTTTAGGAGGGGAGGCCGAGTCCTCCGCTCCCCACTTTGACTCAGGGGTGGAAGTTCTTCTTGCTCTCTGGCCTCATAACTCAGTGGATCATAGTGGGATGTGGCAGGCAGGCAGCTACTGTGGCTGCACACAGGCATGGGCTGGTGGCTTCTATGGCTGCACATGCTGTGGACAGGCGGCTTCAGAGGCTGCACACGGGCTCGGGCTGTCAGCTTCTGCTGCCGCACAGGGGCGTGGGCAGGCGGCTTCTGGGGGGTCAGGGTTGCCACCTGGCCTGCGCCCCGGCCCTCCCACCCTCCAATCGTGGGGCGCAGGCCCTCCCACCCTCGGATCACCATGGTGATCGCTGGGCGCAGGCCAGCCAGCCACCCTGGCCCCCGGGGCATCAGGGGTTGCGGCCTGACCTGGGCCTGGCCCTCCCGCCCTCCGATAGCAGGGGCAGGACCACCCGCCCTCCAATTGCCATGGCAATCGCTCCATGCAGGCCAGTGGGCAACCCCAACCGGCTTTCCGATGGCGATCACCGGCTGAAGGCGGCCTTTGCCCACCCCCCAGCTCTTGCCTGCCGCCTGGGTTGCCGATCACCATTCTTCAGTCCTTCCCCTTTCACCTCCCAGCATTGCGGCTACTTATGCAAATTAACCGCCATCTTTGTTGGTGGTTAACTGCCATCTTGGCTGACAGTTAATTTGCATATCACCCTAATTAGCCAATGGGAAGGGTAGCGGTTGTACGGCTAATTACCATGTTTCTCTTTTATTAGATAGGATATTTAAAACCAGGTTCAGAACAATTGACAATCTTGGGTGCGTAATTTTTTGTTTTGTTTTGACATTAAAAATAATCATGAACATGCAAAAAAACCAAAATGTGTTGAGGCCTTTTTTAGTTGTCACCATCCCCCTTTGTCTAGTTGTGGTGGGAAGATCTTCCTGGAAAATGTGTTGTTGGTCATGTATATAGTTCTGTTTTTCTACCCTTTCCCCTCCTCCCTACACTCTGTTTGCCCTGGGAAAGTTCAGTAACCGACTGGCAATATGTTGTTAGCTTTTTTAGTAAAAGTTGACTATGCTGAAGATATCACTATTTCTTACAATCTGAGCACCCCTGCCCTGGTGACTGTGGGCAGGTCTGAAAATGTCCCATAACTATGTTAAGACTGAGGAGTCAAGAGCAACAGTTGGGCCAGCACCACCCCTTGTCTCCCTGGTGTTGTTACTAGAGAATTGAACTTCCCCATCTCTCGAGGGAGAACATCACCTGCAACAGGAGTCACTGGGGTGCAGGCACAGGAGAGACAAGAGGGTAACAACCCAGAGAGCACAGTCTTTGTTCAGAAGGTAAAATAATCATGTTTCCCTAGCTTGCAGTGGCCACACCCTTCAGGCCACCAAAGGTGTGACTGAAAGACTGGTAAGCACCTTCCCATGTCACTAAGACTGATAGGGGCAGAAATAGAATATTGGGAAGCAGCTATAATTGCAAGAAACAGTAATCATGCTCCTTTAAGTGTGATTGTTTTATTCTGATTAAAGAAGGCACATTCTAACCTGGCTGGCAGTTGCCTGTGGGACCTGGGACTCACCTGGAAATGCAGCCCATCCTCCCCATCAAGGAGCTGCCTATTCTCCTGGAAAGATTAACAACCAGAGCCAGAAACCAGAGCCACCAGCCCTTTGAAGACCCCCAGCCTTTGCATATCGCTAGACCTTTGAAGATCCCTAGCCCCTTGCATACCCGCAGGCCTTTGTAAATCTCCAGACCTGTAAACTGCCCATTGCCCTTTTTGCCTACTTCCCATGTAATCTTTGTCCTTCTACCCAATATAAGCAGCCGGCTTATGGTGGGGCAGAGTGGACTTTTGTGGATGATCTGCTGCTCTCCCATGCTGCAGGCAGTACTGGAATAAATGCTCATATATGATTCAACCCTGTCTCTGCTTAATTGGCTCAAGTAGTGACAGGCAGCCTGGACCCACTGGTTGTCCGGTTACAAGACCTTACTGGGCATGCATCCAAACTGCCTTTGTCCAGTCCCTTTCCCCAGTGATCAGTGGGGACCAGTCTTGGAGAGTGTTAAATGCAGCTTTTTGGCAAAGCTGTATAAATGGCAGGCCTATATTATCTAGTCTTCCTTCCCTGTGAAATAATAACCAGATTATTATAACAGTATCAGTGTGACCTCAGCTGAGTCAGAGACAAGACTGGGAACTGGATTAGGGTCTGCTCAGAGGCACGATGTGGAGCAGCTCTTAGGAGCTTCTGAGACATCCCAGAAAGGAGAACATCGTGTGTCTCCAAAAACTGAACTTATTATGAGAAACAACAAAAAACAACTTTTCACAATGTCCCCCTTGGGCCTGAGGCTCAGCCAGCCCCCACTGCTGTGTCCCCCCAACACTACAGGCCATTGATATCCCCCCACATGCCATATACTCAGACAGGTGTGCTCATTTACCCCTCGGGGCAGCTCTGTGCCAAGTTAGCCTGAGTCCCACTTCACAGATGACCAAGCTTGGGCTGATAGAGCCTATGTCACTCTCTAGATAAGTGACAGGATGGGAATGGGGTTCCATCCCCCGCCCTTTCTAGAGGACACAGAGCAGCCTCCCTTCTGGAAGATGGACTTCCCGGGCAGGAGAACCGATCAGATCACACTCCCTGCTATTGTGGTCCCACGGGGATGGCCCTCCACAACCCTCTGGATGACAAAGATGACAGAGGAGATGAAATCCTGTCCTTGTTCCAAGAGACATCTGTCTGGTGATCCCTGAAGGGGAGAACTGGGCTCCAGCAGAAGCTCAGGTGTTGCCCCTGGGACAGGTGACCTAGAGGGAAGGGAAGTGGTATGTACGGACCTGCTTTAAGAAAATGCACTTTATATTTCCTCTCCTTTCATTCTAACAGCACTTACATTACCCATTATTATGAACAATACTCATAGCAGGGTACTGACATTAGAGGAGTATGTGCACCTCAGAAAAACACTTTTTCTTGTCTCCTGATCAGCTGCTCACTCTGGAATTGTCTTAAAGTTTTGCCATTTTGTCTTTATGCTTTCAGGGCTCTGAATGCCCTAATCTCCCTATCAGATGCCAACACAGACTCCTTTGGGTCAGGAGGTAAAAGCAGCACTAGTGAGAGATGCAGGAAAATTTCAGTTTATAAATATACTTTTATATATTGTTTGCACGCTTGTACTCAGGAAGAATGGAACTTTGATAAAACACTGACAAAGAAAATATGCCCAGCTGACATGGCTCAGTGTTTGAGTGTTGACTTATGAACCAGAAGGTCATGGTTTGATTCCCAGTCAGGGTATATGCCCAGGTTGTGGGCTCGATCCCCAGTGTGGAGTGTGTAGGAGACAGCCGATCAATGATTCTCTCTCATCATTGATGTTTCTATGTCTCTCTCCTTCTCCCTTCCTCTCTGAAATCAAGTATACTTTTTAAAAAAAGAAAATATTTGGGAACAGATCAAAAAAGATAATGAACACATATTTCCATTACTCTGTAAAAGTATTAATTTTGTTCAATTTTATTATGTGGAATTTGGGGCGTTTGGACTATTCCTGTGGGTCCTTCTCCCACGAAGTTTGAGGAATAAAATTTGCAGACTGAAAGATTTTAAGCAACGTGTACAAGTTTATTGTAAGCATATACAGACTCCCCTGGGGAAGTGTGCCCAAAGGGGACTCCCTGGGGAGGGGTCCCCAAATGGGAAAAACCTGCTCTCTCTAATGGGAAGAATCTAGTTCAGTTTCTGAGTTTCTTTGTCTACCAGTTTATATATGCTGGTAGCTTTGTCCACCTCACTTTCTAAATGGACCCTTCATTAATTGATGTCCACCGTGCTCCCCTAATTGGTCACTCTCCTGCAGAATATCAGTTTCCAAGCTCAAACCCCACCAGGTGCCCCCTCTTCCTTTTCCCCTTAACTTGTGACATTCCTCTATCCTCTGAATTCCTCTATCCTCTGTCTTCCTCTCCCACAGACTCCATTTTTTTTGATACTGCCTTTCCTGTCTCTAAAATTCCTTTTAATTTCAAGGGGAAATGAAGTAGATTTTTAAAAACTGGGTTGATTCTGTGTGTGTGTGTGTGTGTGTGTGTTACTATGTTCCCTCTAGCTTTATCACCTGAAAAACACATTCAGTTACAACTTTACCCTCACTTTGGACGGGAGCTGGACTTCCAATCTGAAGGTTAGATGTGCCAGAAAATGTGCTTTTATATCCTAAACAAGTGATGGGGACAGAAGGACGGCTAAGTGAAAATCCAGAAAGCGCTGGCTGTACCCACAAAGTCAGCCTCCATCACTCCCTCTGGCCTTACTCAGCCCCTGGTCTGATTCTCAGAGCTGCAATCCTGGACCAGGCCACCAGCTGGCAGCACATCTATCAATATTTATTCTTTTCTACTGAAGAGGAGTACATTTGGAAAGAGTAAGAATATTATGGAAAAGTTTGTTTACTAAGATGCCAATTCTCTTTGAAAGATTCCTATGTATATTAAAGCAGTTCCCTCTGCCATGGACCCCAAATTTGCATCTCTTTCATTGATTCATCTCTCCCCCCGCATCGGCGCCGGTGGATGTACAGCGTGGACTGTACGAGACAGTCCGCACCAGAAAGCAGGGCTTTCACCTTCCATTATTACCCCACCCCATACATTCTTCCACACATTCTTCCTGTCATCCCCGTCCAGGACACTATGGACACAGCTGCCCAGACCCCACTCTATGCCCCGTGCTCTCAGTCACCTCTCACGCCCTGCCCCCTTGCCCCCCCCATCACCGCTACCTGGTGTTTCATCGGGTGCAAGTCCTAGGCTGTATGTTTTTTTAAAAAATATATATATTTTATTGATTTTTTTACAGAGAAGAAGGGAGAGGGATAGAGAGTTAGAAACATCGATCAGCTTCCTCCTGCACACTCCCCACTGGGGACGTGCCTGCAACCAAGGTACATGCCCTTGACCGGAATCGAACCTAGGACCTTTAAGTCCGCAGGCCGACGCTCTATCCACTGAGCCAAACTGGTTAGGGCTAGGCTGTATGTTTTTACAGTCTTCTTTTACACCTTCCTTATTTTTCATTCAGAATTAGAGTCATTCCATGCATAGGTTTATAGGCTGAATTTTAAGGGAGGGTGTTATACTTTTTACTCTTAGAATAAACTTACTTGTGGAGGAATTTGAAAGTGGTGGTACTTGGTGCCACCTGCTGACAGCAGTCTGAACTGCAGCTTGAACATCAAGAAGCCTGGGTGTGAAGGAGAGAGAGGAAGTGTCTGTGACCCAAACTACCAGTTGGAGCTTTCTGGAAATCTGGGTGGAAGAGGGGAATTCCTTGGGTACAGTCATACTGATGGCCTGTTTCTGGAAATGTCATATAAATGGAAGCATACAATACGTGGTCTTTTGAATATTCACCTTTCAAGAGCATAATGTTTTCAAGGTTCATCCTGTTATAGCATGTACCAGTACTTCATTCCTTTTTATTGCCCAATGATGTCCACATTTTGTTTATCCATTCATTAATTCGTGGACATTTGATTGCTGTCACATTTGGTTATTATGAATGTTGATGCTAGGTACATTCCTATACTAGTTTCTATTTAGACATATGTTTTCATTTCTCTGGGCTTTGTACCTGGGAGTGGAATTGATGGGTCATATGTTAAGTCTCTGTTGTTATTGTTTTTTAACATATATTTTTATTGATTTCAGAGAGGAAGGGAGAGGGAGAGAGAGATAGAAACATCAATGATGAGAGGGAATCGTTGATCTGCTTCCTCCTACACCCTCACCACCCGCCCCCCCCACCCCCCGCACTGGGGATTGAGCCTGCAACCCGGGCATGTGCCCTGACCAAGAATGTAATCGTGACCTCCTAGTTCATAGGTCAACACTCAACCACGGAACCGTGCCAGCCAGGCTCTGTTTAACTTTTAAGAAATTGTCAGATTGTTTTCATGACCCTGACACTCTTGAGGGTGTCAGGCAGTTTGTTATTTTTTATTATTATTTATTTTTTGATTAAGGTATTACATATGTGTCCTTATTCCGCCATTGCCCCCCACCCCCCTTGTGACTGTATCCATTGGTTAGGCTTATATACAAGCATACCAGTCCTTCGGTTGATCCAGTTTGTTATTTTTCCCATGATCAGACATGGTTATGGGTTTTGAGGAAGAATACCACAGAGTTGAAGTGCCCTTCTTGTCACACTGTATCTGGGAGGATTGGATACCCACGTGACATCATGTGGGTCACTGATCATGTTGAACTTCATCCCTAGGTCAAGGTGGTGATTGCCAAGTTTCTTTAGTGTACAGTAACTATTTTCCATTCATCGACACTGTTCTTCGGAAGTGAGTCCTAAGTGGGCCCTGCCCTCAAGGGTTAGGGGTGGAATTAAGATTCACCGCATGAAAGTGTTACCAGACAATTGAACTTCTCCTTCCCTTGTGATTGGTCATAAAGGACCAAATCTGATTGGTCAGTAAAAATGATGGTGGCTGAGATAGAGCTGTGCAGCTTGGATTGGACAGGGGAAGCCTCGGTTCTATTGGTAGAAATACAATTCCTTTGTAAGGGCTGGCTCAGATGGTAGCAACACAGTGCAGACGAGGAGTTTAGCTCAGACTTCACCCTGAAGCAGTTTGCCTGAGATGAGCCTGTGTAGAAATGGCCACTAGACTCTGCTTTTAAATTTGAGCCCAGTTAGCCACCAGGAGCCTTTCTTAGTATGCATCTTCTAAGAGTTCAGGCTTAACAAAGTCAGAAACATGTGAAAGTTTTCTGTCACCACCATTGTACTACATAAATATAGTACATGACACAGTGCTTTTTTTACAACCTGTTTTTACATTTATTTTTGTTTTTACTTTACTAGAATTTTCCTTAAACAGTGTTTGGAACCTGCCCCCATCCCAACCCCCCACCTCCACTCGATAAATAATCCACACTATTAAACAATGCCTTTAGACAACATATTGTGTAGGTGTAAAGTCCAGCATGCAAATTACCAAAGTGCAATTTGATTTGTCAACCAATATGAATCAACTATTCTATATTTAGCCATCATTTAATAACATTCAACCTATATGATAAAAGGCTAATATGCGAATTGACTGAATGGTGGAATGACTGGTTGCTATGACACACACTGACCACCAGGGGCAGACGCTCAACATAGGATCTGTTCCCTGGTGGTCAGTGTGTTCCCACAGGGGGAGCACTGCTCAGCCAGAAGCTAGATTCAGGGCTGACGAGCGCAGTGGAGGTGGCGGGAGCATCTCCTGCCTCCGTGGCAGCACTAAGGATGTCCAACTGCTAGATAAGGATGTCCAACTGCTGGATTAGGCCCACCCCACCCAGGACCCCTCAGGGGATGCCTGCAGAATCAGGCCTAAACTGACAATCGGACATTCCTCTCACAATCCTGGAACGCTGGCTCCTGACCACTCTGCCTGCCTGCCTGCCTCATCGTCCCTAATCACTCTGCCTGACTGCCTGATCCCCCCAACCCAGGGGTGGGCAAACTTTTGACTCGAGGGCCACAATGGGTTCTTAAACTGGACCGGAGGGCCGGAACAAAAGCATGGATGGAGTGTTTGTGTGAACTAATATAAATTCAAAGTAAACATCATTACATAAAAGGGTATGGTCTTTTTTTTTTTTTTTAGTTTTATTCATTTCAAACGGGCCGGATCCGGCCTGCAGGCCGTAGTTTGCCCACAGCTGCCCCAACCCCTCTTTCTGCCAGCCTGATTGCCCCTAACCCCTCTTTCTGCCTGCCTGATTGCCGCTATCCACCTCTGCCTTACTGCCTCATAGCCCCTAACCACTCGCCTGTCTGCCTGATTGCCCCTAACAACTCCCCTGCCTACTTGATCACCCCTAAACACTTGCCTGCCTGCCTGATTACCCCTAACTACTTGCCTGCCTGCCTGCCTGAATACCCCTAACCACACACCTGCCTGCCTCATCACCCCTAACCACCTCTGCCTGACTGCCTCATTGCCCCTAACACTCGCCTGCCTGCCTGATCGCCCCTAACCACTCTGTTTACCTGCCTGGTTCCCCATAACCATTCACCTGCCTGCCTGATTGCCCCTAACCACCTCTGTCTCACCCTACTGCTGCGGCTTGGTCTGGAAGTTCGTCTGGAAGGATGTCTGGAAGGTTGTCCAGTTGTCTGGTCTAATTAGCATATTACTCTTTTATTATTACAGAGAAGGTAGAAAGGCTACATGCAAGCAGGAAGAAGGGAAGCACGGTAACAGCTGCACAGACTGTGGCCCATGTGTTTCCTTCCAGGATATTGAAGTCTGATAACAAGGTAATTAATTTTCTACCATGTTAAAACCCAGCTCAGCCCATTGCTGGGAACAGAGAATGGTCAGCATTCCTGAGACAAAGTCCCAAAGGTGGTCATGATTCAGCAAAGAAACCAAACCAAAGTGTGTCCTGTATTTAGTTTGTCCTCCAAATGAATTTTCTTTTTGAATAATCTGAGTTCTGAGATATCTCTTACATTTTTACAGCCCTGTTTTTCTCCTTCCAATACATACTCCACTTTCCCAGGGTTTGTAAGAAAACCTCTTATCTGTAGTTAGTAAGATGAGTAATCATTAACTGTGGTCCTATTCTTTTTTAAAAATATATTTTATTGATTTTTTAGAGAGGAAGGGAGAAGGACAGATAGAAACATCTATGAGAGAGACACATCATCGATCAGCTGTCTCCTGCAGCGCCCCCCCTCCACCCTCGCAGGGGATAGAACCCGCAACCCGGGCATGTGCCCTGATGCCCTGACCGGGAACTGAACAGGTGGCCTCCTGATTCCTGGCTCCACGCTCAGCCGCTGAGCCGACCCCTGGTTGGTCCTATTCTTATTGCATGCCCTTCCCCCTATCACTGTATCTCCTCAACTCTAGAGTGGAAGCAAAAGGGTGAGGAAGAACAGAGTTTGGCTCCCCACAATATGCCTTTGGGGATACTGAGTCTTTCAAGCTGATTATTTTGAAGAAAAAAAGACTCAAGAAGAGCCTTCCACTCCCCCTCACCTGCCTAAAGGAATTCAGATGGACAAACCTGCTCCAGGAAGGGAGCTATCTTCACACTTAACTATATTTCAATATGAACTGAGTGTGGCAGACAAGGAGGAGCCTGCCAAGTCTGTTATTTACTCCCTGTGTGTCCCCTGATTCTGGTCACCGTTGGCAACATGTTGTTTACCTAATGTTTGCTCCTCATCCACCTGTGAATTGCCTTACCCCCTCTCCCTTAAGCGCAAGATGGCATAGAAGCCTCAACTGCTCCATTTTTCTTCTGGCCCCATGTTCCTCTGCAATTTTAACAAGCAGCCCTGACAGTTTCAGTGAAGGGGTCTGAGGCCACACTTAGGGAAACCCTGACCTAAACAGCTGATATTGTCAAGAGCAACTGGGGTTTCCAAGCTCTTTCCACCTTTCTGATTCTACAATCTAAACAAACACAGAATTCCTGACGGTATGAACACACCTCAGAGCTAAGTTCACTGTTAACCGTGTTTCCGCCTGTCTCACCTGTACGTAACACAGCCTCTGTTTTTGTCACTGTCTTCCCAGCTTATTGTATACCTGTTTAACTCAATGTAAAGCCCAGCATGAAGGTTACTATTTTGCAATACAATTATTTTCAGTTTCTTAAGCAATGGTACTTAGTGCTAATTCAATCCCCAATTTGGGGGTGCAGTGAAGAAATATACTTTATTCTCTGCAGAGAACGCAAATGTGACAGTATGCCTATGAGAGGAGTGTGGTTGTGAACAGCTCAGTAGTGCAACAGCATAATTATGCAGCAAGACAGCTTGAACCAGACTGGCTGTGAGGAAGCACCAAAGCAAGGTGGTTCTGGGGTGAGGAGGGTTTGCTCTAGCTCCTGCAGCCCGCTCCTGACACCTCTTCAGTGCATAGGAAAGTGTGCTCTCTTAGATAGCACAGGAGCTCATTTATATTGACAGAAGTCTCTGCCCCTTAGCCATGATTGGCCCGTTCTCAGGCAAATGAGGACTGCAAATCGTCATAGTTTGATTGGTCCCAAAAGTACTGTCCTGATTGGTCATAATAGTGCCACTCTGATTGGTTGGTGAAAGTGCAGATGGGATAGAGCTGTGCAGCTGGTTTTGGACAGGAAAAGCCTCAGTCCCATTGGTTGAAATAGAATTCCACAAATACCTTTAAGTGCTGACTCCGCTGGCAGCAACACAGTGCAGGCAAGCAGTTTAATGCTGGAGGCAGGCAGTTCAGTGCAGGCTTCTCCCTCACGTGCAGTTTTCCTGAGAGGGCCCTGTGCAGAAATGGCTGCTAGGCTCTGCTTTCAAATTTGAGTGTAGTTAGTGCCATGCATCTCAGAGTTCACAGACTTAACAATCAGGAAAATGTGAAACAGTTTTGTATCCCCACCATTATATTACCTAAATATAGCACTTTAGCCCTACCTGATTTGGCTCAGTGGATAGAGCGTAGGCCGGTGGCCTGAAGGGTCTCGGGTTCCATTCCAGTCAAGGGCACATATCTTGGTTGCAAGCTCAATCCCTGGCCCTAATCATGCACCAGGCCACTAGTACTATATAATAAAAGGCTAATATGCAAACAGACCAAATGGTGAAACAACCAAACAACCGAACAACCAGTCACTATGATGTGCGCTGACCACCATGGGGCATGCACGGAACATGGTGCGCATTGGCCCAGACGGGATGATGGAGCAGGTGAGCGGGGGTTCCAAAATCCCGACTTCTGTGTATGGGCCACGAAGTTTCAATAGCACTGTACGTGCGTGCCCGCATATGGTTATTTTGTGGAAGAGACACACTAGAGGGGCCAAAGAGCCGCATGTGGCTCGCGAGCTGCAGTTTGCCGACCACTGGCAGCAGATGAGCCCCCTGCAACAGGAATCTGGTACAAATAGCACATGAGCCAGCCAAGAGAGAAACACCCTTTGTGCAGGAGTTTAAACGTTCAGGTTTCATACCCTTGCAGTGGCCACTCCTATTCTGGCCACTGACTTGTCCCCAGATGAGACTGACAGGTAAGCATCTTCCCATGGCACTCAGACCTTACTGGGCATGTGCCCAAACTGCCTTTGTCCAGTCTCTTCCCCATCAATCAGCAGGGAGCAGACTTGGAGAGCATTAAATTATAGCTTTCTAGCAAAGTTGTATGAATGGCATGCCTATATCACACAAAATTCTATAAAGAAACAGCAAAGGTTTCCATTAATATCACCTGCTGTGTGTTTCATATCTGTTTTGTTCATTGGAAGGAAACTATTCCGTGGAAACAGCTTAAATGTGATACAGCATGCCTATGAGAACAGCATGCTGTGGTACAGATCAGCAGTATAACAACTTAATTATGAAGCACAGCATGGCTATGAAAAGGCACCAAAGCAAGGTGGGCCTCAGAGGACGTGGGCAGGCTCCATGGCTCCAGCTTCTGTGTCTGCTTCTGCTCCTGCTCCTGCTCCTGAAATATGGCTTCAGTGTTTCAGCTCCAGCAAGGAAAACACTCCTAAAAGGAAAGGGAGAGTATGCTCCCTAAAACAATGCGGAGCTCATTTATATAGACAGAAGTCTCTACCTCTGAGTCATGATTGGCCCATTCTCATGCAAATGAGGACTCCAAATCCTCATAGTTTGATTGGTCCCAAAAGCACTGTCTTGATTGGTCAGAACAGAGGCACTCCGATTGTTCAGTGAAAATGCTGATAGGGATGGAGCTGTGCAGCTCAGATTGGACAGGGAAAGCCTTGGTCCTATTGGTTGAAATAGAATTCCAGGAATCCCTTTATAAGGTCTGTCTCAGAGGGCAGCAACACAGTGCAAGCAGTTTAGTGCTGGAGGCTGACAGTTCACTGCAGGCTTCTCCCTGAAATGCAGTTTGCCTGAGAGGCACCTGTGTAGAACTGGCTGCAAGGCTTTTATTTTAATTTATGATGTATTGTTGATAGTATTGCTGATATTCTCCACTTCCCCCACTTTATCTCCCCCCCAACCCCCCTATGCCTAGGATTTCACCTCACTATTGTTTGAATCCATGGGCTATGCATATATTCATACTAGGGGCCTGGTGCACAAATTCATGCATGGGTGGGGTCCCAAGGGGGCAGGGGCAGGGGACCAGGATGAGACTAGCCCTACACTTGGGCAGTGGAATGCCCTTGCTGGCCCGGGATCCAGATCCATCCTGCTGACATTCACACTGGTTGTTGGGAGCCACCTGGAAGCAGCTTTTATATCATTTCTTCCTTGTGGAGTGTCTAGGGAGGGGAAGTGGCCACAGTGCCCAAGGCCGACTTCCAGGAGTCCAGCAGTGCTGTCAGGATTGTGCCAGTGGCTCTGGTCCATAGGTGCCTGGCCTGTTCGCCAGAGATTGGATCTGCAGGACTACTGAGGGAGTGAGTGGCTGCTGCCAGGCTGGTGGGCCACTGAGACTAGTTGGTCAGTTGATAGGCACTCCCACTGTGGGAGCACACTGACCACCAGAAGGCAGCTCCTTCATTGAGTGTCTGCCCCCTGGTGGTCAGTGCACATCATAGTGACTGGTCGTTCCAGTCATTCGGTCATATATATATATATATATATATATATATATATATATATATATATACTAGTTGCCCGGTGCACGAAATTCGTGCACATTAAAAGGGAATTAATTAGAGGAAATATTTTAATATTGCTATTTGCCCTTTCTCTATAATAGAATTGTGACAGATGAAAGGAAATTAGTAAAATGTATATGAAAATAATATATAAATTTATTAATAAACAAACAGTAACAAAAGGATATAACAACAACAGAGTCATGATATAAAAATGACAAAAACATGATATGAAAACAACAGTGATGCAAACAATGACTGATAAAGTGATTAAACTTATTCTAATATCTCCCTGTACACCACATTAACAGTAAAAACACTTTCAGAGTGCTTGACTAATTTCCCTTGTGATGAAATATTTAGAACTTTAACTGTAACGTCCCATGCTCTTTGAACTCGAGAGAAAGCAACATGTAACTGACCATGTGCAAAAACGGGTTCAGGTAGGAATATTCCTACTCTGTCTAGAGTTTGTCCTTGTGATTTATTAATAGTCATCACAGATGCTGGCATCACGGGAAACTGTCATTGAATCAATTTAAATGGGAGGCCAGTGTCAGATGGGGACAAATTAATTCTTGGAATCAGAACAACCTCTCCCTCTGCAGATCCTGTTAATACTTCAGCTTCGATAATGTTAGGTCGTAATCTTTTGATAATAAATCCAGTACCATTACAAAGACCCCATTTACTATTAAGATTTCTCAATAGCATGATGATTGCACCCACTTTCAATTTTAATTTATGACACAGCATTCCTGAAGGAGTAATACTATTAAGAAATTCGATGGGAAAATTTTCCTTTTCAGCATCATTTGTGGAATCAATGGAATCATCACTCAAATATGTGTGAAAATCTCCATCGAGTATATCCAAATTTTCTTCATTTAATTTTTTGAACATGCTCATTTTTTGGACAAAGAATTGCACATTTAGATATATTTTTAGTATTATCTATAAATATAGTATTTCCAAAGGTAGCTTCAATAATAGATCCATTACAAATCATTTCACAGGGGATTTCAATAATATCCATTCCTAAATGAAAACTGCTATCAAGTTTGCAATCTCCAAGTTTTACTAACCATTCACTATAAGTAGAATCCTCTGATCTCATATTTGCTGTAAGAGACAACTTTCTGAAATATCCCCAAACATTACAGTACTTTAAACTCATTTGTACTATGGCCAATCGCATAGCATGTGGTACAGTACTGAGACATTGTCGAAAATCCCCTCCAAGAAGAACTTTCCCACGAAATACAACATTCAAATTCATAATTTCTCTTAGTAATCTGTCTATGGCGTTTATAGCATGACTGGATGCCATGGTGCATTCATCAATAATGAGAAGTTGGGCCTTTTTAATAGTTTTAGCAACTTCACTGTTTATATCGAGTCTAGAAATTAAAGTTTCATTTAATGGAATCAGAAATTTATATTGGGAATGAAAGGTTCTTCCACTGAGAAGTAAATTTGCAGCAATTCGTGTAGATGCTGTGTGTAAAACAGTCCCACCACGACCTCTAATATAATGTATTAAAACTTTATAAAAATATGCCTCCACACTCTGAGGGCCAGTTCCTGACTCAAACCTCGCCCTCCTGGGAAACAACTCGGGGAGGGCACAGCCCTTGGCAAGGCAATCCAGAACTCAGTGCATCCACACTCCGAAAGCCGGTTCCTGCCTCAAACCTCGCCCTTATCGGAAACAGCTCGGGGAGGGAACAGCTGTTGCTAAGAGGACCCAGGACTCAGTGTGTCCAAGCTCCAAGGGCAGGTTCCTGCCTGAAACTTTGCCCTCGCAGGAAATAGCTTGGGGAGGGTGCAGCCGTTTCCAAGACGACCCCTGCAGGACTGACTTCCTTCCGGTTGGTCGAGCTTCGGACGTGATGGGTTACACCCAGGGTATGTGTGTGTGTATATATATATATATATATATATATATATATATATATATATATATATATATAATTTATTTTATATATATAATTTATAACATTATTATATATATAATTTATTTGGCTATTCTCTTCCTGTCTTTCCTATACCCCTCCCCACAGAGATCTGTCAATCTATTCCATGTATCCATGGCTTTGGACCTATTTTGTTCATCAGTTTCATTTGTTCATTTGATTCCACATATAAGTGAGATCATGTGATACTTGTCTTTTTCTGTCTGGCTTATTTCACTTAGCATAATAATCTCCAGGCCCCCCATGCTGTCTCAAAGGGTAAGAGATCCTACTTTTATACAGCTGCATAGTGTTCCATTGAATTGTATCTAATATTTAGAAACACTTTTACCATTTTATAGCCCCTCTCCAAATATGCAAAACTAACAGTTTCAGAATGTTTACACAATCACAGAAAATTCTATAAAGAAACAGCAAAGGTTTCCATTATTATCACCTGCTGTGTGCTTCATATCTGTTTAGTTCACTGGACACAGATGCAGTGTCATAACCCCTGTCCTGGCCCGTCCCACTGGCTGGTCTCAGGGAGGGTCTGTGATGCTGCTGGGAGTGAGGTGGGGTGTTGCTGTTTAGGTAGGTCACACTCCACATGGGCTAAATCTCAACATATTTAATTGCAGAACATTATCTTCTTATGGATTGGCTATGTTGCAAATAAACTCAAGGGCATTCCACACATTAAGCAAGATGGAATCACAGGGACTGGCTTTACCTTCCAGATGAAATACACGAAACAATCGTTTCAGACACTGAGCATCAGCTATCACAGGACAGTGATTCCTGAGAGAGGAGACAAATGAGATGAGCCCTGTGATGGCCTCGTTTACAGCCTTCAGAGAGGCTGCAGGCTGAGGAGCAGAAAGGGGGCCCAAGAGACCACACGTGGCCATGGAGGAAAGGCGTGTGGACTTCACAGGGCAGAGTCTGCTTTGGGGTCTGCAAAGAGCCGGTCCCCGCTTGAGTTCCCCCTGAGGACTGATCAGTGCACACTTCTAAGGGGAAAGAGCCCTGCAGATCAGAGAGGAACCCTGTGTTCCCACAGCGCTGGGAATGGTTGTTCCCACAGCCCAGCAGGTGGAGTCCTCAAGATGTTGAACACAGCTGACAACGAAGCAATGCAGGCGCTTGGCCTTACCTGAACAGACGGACACTCTGCTCAGTGCTGAGTTTCCACCTGAGCTCTCAGGGGTGTCACTCCCCTGAGGAGAGGATGCTGTTGGAGGGTTCCCAGGGACTCGCGGGTCCTGGATTTGCCCTCAGCAGATTCTGTGTGGCTGCCGAGCTCTCCATCTAACCAGAGTAGCTTACTGCTTCCCAGCTGATAAGACCCTTAAACTTACTGTTTATCAGTACACAGCAAAATAAAACGAACTTAAATACAACTTTTTCTCCAGTTAAATAGGAAGGAATTTAAAATATTGATAATATGCAATGTGGTTGGAACTTCAGCAACTGAGTCTTGTGGAAGAGAAAGGGCTCCCCAACATTTTGTCTCCCTGTGCCTCAGGGATGTTCCCAGTCTAAAGTAACAGCTTTTCAATTATGGAGGAGGTTGCAGGGAGCTGCCGTGACCCAGTACCTGGTCTCATCCCCGGGACCCCCCCTCCACCCCACTCTCACCCCCACCCCCAAGGGCTCACCTCTGTATACAGTGTCCCCAGCAACCCAGCCCTGCCACCTAGATCCTTTGCCCCCAGCCCCACTGCCAAGACCCATCTCCTTTGGGCTCCAAGATAAGCCCCTGGCCCCTCTGCAGTTATCCAGTGGCCCTGGCCTGGTGTGGGGCAGGGGCTAGGAGGAGGGGGGCAATTCAGGATGGAAATTGGGAGACACCTGTAATACTTTCAGCAATATTATCCTACATAATAAAGAACTAACATGCAAATGGTCATCACACCCTTGTGCCATCACACTGTGCTAGGGGGAGGGACCGTGGCATGGAAAGATTATTGATTGTTTTAAAGAAACAAAGTGGTATGATTGAACCCAGCCAGGTGTGACCCCGTTTTCCTCCTGAATTTTTTACCCTGCCAGTTAACGCTTTGTAGTTTTTGCAAATAGAAGCTTTGCTGCACCCTCGGTTGGTGCTGCAGCTGCAAGGCTCCCTTGTGAGGAGGTACGCGCTGTAGTTGCTGGCCAGCTTAATAAAGGCTCTTAAATTTAAATTCTGAGTCAGTGGTCTATCTCGCTGATTGAACCCATAACATTTGGAGGCCCGCAGCAAGATACTCCACATCCCTGTGGGGAACGACTACCAAGGAGGCCTCCAGTCTCTGTCCCGGGTACCAGGGAGGTGGAGGAGACTCCACCCAAAACTTTCGATTCAGAAACCGAGCCACCTGGACTCTTGAGAGAGGTAAGGAAGACCGGTTGATCTGTCTGGAATTGGGAGGTCCCACCAAAGGACCTATACGGAGGGCTGGACGCAGCGGAACTCCTGGTCCTGAGCTGTGGCCACAATGGTGGCCGGGGTCCCTGGTTTGTGCGGCTGTAGGCTGCCCCAGGTTTGTCTGTCTGGTATTTGTTGTCTGGTGTTTGTTGTCAAAAAGTTGTCTGCTTCTGTGTGCACCCTGCTGCAATGTTTTTTGAAAATTTTCAGGACTTCAAGGAGCGAGCTGCAGGTTATGGTTATGATGTTAATGCTTTTGATTTGCAGAAATTCTGTGAACGGGAGTGGCCCACTTTCCAGGTGGGATGGCCGGACGTAGGGACTTATGATTTAACCACTGCTTTTCGGGTTCACCATGTTGTCTATGGCTGGCCAGGTCACCCTGACCAAATTCCCTATATTCAAGTATAGGTTGATTTTTTTTTTTTTATCCATAGAGGAAATTTTTATTTTATTATTTTTTCTTTTTTTCTTTTTTTTATTGCTTAAAGTATTACAAAGGGTATTACATATGTCTTCTTTTTTTCCCCCCACCCTTGACAATCCCCTGGCCAGGGGATTGTATAGGTTGATATTTTGACTGAAAAGCCAAGGTGGTTAAAGAGTTGTCAGAATAAGGAAAAGAAATTGGGACAGAGACAGACAGTCCTCTTGGCTTCAGCCCAGAAGGGCAAAACTCCCCCTGTTCTGCAAGGTCCGGGTGAGGAGGCACTCCCCGGGGTCAGGCCTCCCCTGTATGCTCCCCCACCCACCAGTCCGACGGTGGCAAATGACCCCGATCCGGAGCCCCTGCCCCCTCCTCAGCCGGTTTCCTTTCCTCCGGAAACACCAGTCCAGGGCCTGGCTCCGTTCTCCCCTCCTTGCACTGGGCAGAGGACGGTGTGTGGAGGTGGGGAGGGGGAGAGCCGGCGGGGCCCTGCAACGTCCGCTGGTCCCCCGGCTCCTGTGTTGCCACTGCTGCAGGCAGGCCCTCCGTACCTGGGTCCAGACGGGCAGCCTTTTGTGGTCTGTGTCCCCTTTTCTACCGGTGGCCTGTGCAGTTGGAGGGGCCGGAGTCCCTTTTTTTCTCCCAGAACCCACAGGGGTTAATCTCTCTTTTGGAGTCCGTGTTTTTTATGACTGTCAGCAGCTGCTGCAAACCCTTTTCACTTCAGGAGAGAGAGAGAGAGTCAAGGCAGAAGGGAGGAGATTCGTGCTGGGTCCGGATGGACAGCCTACATCTGACCAAGACAGAGTAGAGGCTGTGTTTCCCTCCAGGCGACCCGACTGGAACTCCAATAGTGACAGGGGAAAAGAGGCTCTCGATCAGTATCGCCAGACTCTATTGGGGGGAATCCGAGCTGCTGCTCGGAGACCCACAAACCTCTCTAAGGTGACAGAGACAGTCCAGGGGCCTAATGAGAGCCCAGCAGCTTTCCTCGAGAGGCTGTGCGAGGCCTATCGGGTGTATACCCCCATTGACCCTGATGCCCCGGAAAATCGGAGGGCTGTCAATGTTGCATTTGTTTCCCAGTCATCCCCAGATATTAGAAAGAAATTATGAAAGTTATAAGGCTTTGAGGGAAAAGTGCTGTCGGAATTAGTTTAGGTTGCTCAAAAGGCATTTCAGACTCAGAAAATGGCAAAGGTCCTGGTAACTGCCATGCAAGAGGACCAACCTGGGGGCCAGGACAGTGACCCACTCATTCTTTGTGACTGGGATGTGACCTTCTCAGCAAACTGCAGGCTACCATCTCCTTCCAGGAGGAGATGGCTATAGTGACTTTTAATCAGAGACCGGGGGCTGTGCTTTTGACTTGCCCCATGAGCGAGGAATAGCTCCTCACTGAGGGAACCAAGAACAACAATCCGGTCCCAGATGCCCCATTACTCCAAGAGCTGCAACAGAAAATACCTGGAGTATGGGCAGAGAGTAACTCCCCAGGATTGGCGGTCCACAGAGCCCCAATTGTAGTACAACTCTCCAGCACACCAATTCCACTACGGGTTAAGCAATATCCAATAAGCCAAAAGGCCCGAAGAGGCATCGCAGTTCACATAAAAAGACTGAGAAACTAAACTGGACTAAAACTGAAACTAAGGCTTTTCAAGATCTTAAACAAGCCTTAGTCAGCGCACCAACAAGCCTTAGTTAGCGCTGCCAGACCTCACAAAGCCATTTCAGTTACATGTGGCAGACGCTCAGGGAATCGCAAAGGGGGTGTTAACCCAATCTCTGGGACCATGGAAAAGGCCTGTGGCATACTTATCCAAGCGGCTAGACCCCGTGGCTGCAGGGTGGCCAGGGTGTTTGAGAGCAGTAGCAGCTACAGCTATATTAGTAAAGGAAACCTCAAAGCTAACCTTTGGCCAAAATCTCCAAGTAGTGGCTCCGCATGCAGTTGAGACCTTGCTAAGGAGCCCCCCGGAGAGATGGATGTCCAGCGCCCGCATTACCCAGTACCAGGTGTTACTGCTAGACCCACCGCGAGTCAGCTTCCTGAAAACAGCTGCCTTGAACCCAGCCACACTTATCCCTGATGAGGAGTCAGAGCCCCCTTTGCATGACTGCGAGGAGACACTGACTACCCTCACTTCCCTCCGCGAGGACCTTGTGGACCAGCCCCTGCAGAACCCAGATGAGACCCTGTACATGGACGGGAGCAGCTTCGTAGAGGAAGGTACCCGGTATGCGGGGGCAGCAGTGGTGACACAAAGGGAGGTTCTCTGGGCACAGGCCTTAGGACAAGGCACCTCAGCCCAAAAGGCAGAACTCATAGCACTCACTCAGGCCCTCCGGTGGGGAAAGGGAAAAAGAGTGAACATTTTCACAGACAGTCGGTATGCTTTTGCCACAGTACATGTGCATGGGGCCCTATATCAGGAAAGAGGCCTCCTGACCTCGGGAGGAAAGGACATTAAAAATGCTTCTGAGATACTTAACCTCCTGGCAGCCATATGGGGGCCAAAAGAAGTGGCAGTAATTCATTGCCGAGGGCACCAGAAGGGTGATAGTCCCGAAGCACAGGGAAATCGACCTGCAGACCAAACCGCCAAGGAAGTGGCTAAAGGACTAGTAGGGCCCCGAGAAGTTCTCACAGCCCTGCCAGCGCGAAGGCTCCCAGAGAAGCCTACTCATCTGCTGGAGGAGCAGAGGCTAGCTGTGAAACTAGGGGCCCGGGAAGGAGAGGCTGGATGTTCCATTGCTTCCCAGACTCACCAGAGTACCCACCTGGGGGGAACGAAGCTATTAGAACTACTGGGAAGAGAATTTTACATCCCACGGCTCCAGAAAATATCCCAAGACTTGGCTAGAAAGTTCCAAGTGTGTGCCTGGGTGAACCAAGGGCCCCCTGTTGTGGCCACACCAGGGCAGCGATTCCGAGGTCAGAAACCTGAAGGACACTGGGAAGTGGACTTCACCGAGATACCAGGAGGACAAGAAGGGTATAAATACTTGCTGTTTTCATTGATACCTTCTCTGGCTGGCCTGAAGCATACCCAACCAAGGCAGAGACAGCACAGGTAGTAGTTAGAAAACTCCTCACTGAAATTGTCCCCCGGTTTGGCCTGCCACTATACATGGGGTCCAACGATGGCCCGGCGTTTATCGCCAAAGTTACACAATCCATAGTTAAGGCCCTGAGAGTTACCTGGAAATTGCATTGTGTCTGTAGACCACAGAGTTCTGGACAGGTAGAGAGGATGAATCGGACCTTAAAGGAAACATTAACTAAGTTAAAATTAGAGACTGGCGAAAACTGGGTAAGTCTCCTTCCTTTTGCTCTCCTCAGAGCTAGGTGCACCCCATATATAAAAGGCCTCACCCCTTTTGAAATTATGCTTGGCAGGCTTCCACCTCTCCTTCCTCGCCTAAGGGAGGAAGATCTTGCCCGGCTGTCTACCCAAAATTCTCTTAAGTCCTTACAGGCTTTGCAGAGCAGTGGCACGTCAGCACAATGGGTGGTGAGAATCCTATGGGAGGAGGACGCGCCGAGATCCAGTCCAACGCAGCCTGCCTTCTCTCTGGGTGATCTCGTCTGGGTGAAGTGCCACGACCCTGGCAGCCTGGAACCTAGATGGGATGGACCCTACCAGGTGGTGCTGAGCACTCCAACCGCCATCAAAGTCACAGGAAAGAGGCACTGGATCCATCGTACGCAGGTTAAGAAGGCGAATGACAGCGTCGAGGGATGGCGGGTCCAGAAGACCGGAGACCAGTTAAAGGTCAGATTTACTCGGTGTTCTTCCTGACTCTCCTCGTCTGTCTACAGCTGGGACTGGGAAATCCCCATTCGGCCAAAAATTACTCTTGGGAGGTCACACACACTATTGATGGGACTGTTATAGGCTCCGTTGTTGGAGTAGGGGCGCCTGTCATCCAGACAGATCTCTGTAAACTGTTTGGAGAAAACTAGGGAAATTCCGGAACCAGGGGTTACGGGTGCGGAACGCTCGGGCTAGAGCAAGGGTTATGGCACACTCAACATTATGCTTGCCCCCGAGAAGTGGGTAGTAACTGTGGAGGAGAAGGCGACTTCTACTGTGCCTCTTGGGGTTGTGAGACCCTAGCCCCATGGAAAAAACCTCCCACCGACAAGCTCCTCCGTCTGACCAGAGAGGTCCGACCTGGGGCCCCGAAGAAGAACTGCACTGTCAGAAATTGTAACCCCATCCTCCTCATGCCTCTCGCCTGGTGGACTGACCAATGGGAAAGGGGAAAGACATGGGGACTAAGACTCTATGTCAGCGGCCGAGACCCTGGCCAACTCTTCACCATCCAATGCCGGACTCTTCCCCGGCGGCTCAACCCGATTGGCCCCTTGTGTCCCCTAGACAAGCCAGGGAGGCTGAGCCTGCCACAACACCCAGCCCTCCAAAAATTCATCTGGAATTTAAAAAATGACCCCGAATAGCTGCAGCGATCCTGAGAAAGAAGAACAAAGTAGGTGGGATCTCAATATCTGATATCAAGCTGTATTACAAAACCACGGTTCTCAAAACTGCCTGGTACTGGCACAAGAACAGACATGGAATAGAATAGAGAATCCAGAAATCGACCCGAACCAATATGCTCAATTAATATTTGACAAAGGAGGCAAGAACATACAATGGAGTCAAGACAGTCTCTTCAATAAATGGTGTTGGGAAAATTGGACAGATAGATGCAAAAAAATGAAACTAGACCACCAACTTACACCATACACAAAAATAAACTCAAAATGGATAAGAAGTGCGTTGAATTTATAGATTGCTTTGGGTAGTATGGACATTTTGATAATGTTGATTCTACCAATCCATGAACATGATATGTTCTTCCATATGTTTATGTCTTCCTCTATCTCTTTTTTCAACGTCCTGTAGTTTTCTGAGTAGAGGTCTTTTACCTCTTTAGTTAGGTTTATTCCTAGGTACCTTAATTTCTGAGCATTGTATTTTTAATCAGCTTATAATTATTTTGTTTTAAACATTTTATAAATGTTCCATATTTGAAACATTATGGAAAAGCAAATTTATAAAATGAAAGTATATCCCACCAACCCAAATGCTTTTAATTATTATCAAAGAAATGTTTTCAGGGTGTTATTTTCACACAACAGTATATGAACATTTTTCTAAATCAACAATGTACGTATTTCCACACTATCATTTTGTGTAGAGGAATCCAAAGGCAACAAAATCTCAGACATATGACAAAGCAATTTCTTCACTGATACAGCTCCTAGGGCACTTGAAACTAAAGAAAAAATAAGTAAATGGGACTACATCAAAACAAAAAGCTTCTGCACAGCAAAAGAAACCATCAACAAAACAACAAGAAAGCCTACTGCATAGGAGAACATATTCGCCAATGTTATCACCGATAAGGGTTTAATCTCCAACATTTATAGGGACTCATACAACTTAACAAAAGGAAGATAAACAATCCAATCAAAAAATGGGCAAAGGACCTAAATAGACACTTTTCAAAAGAGGACATTCAGAAAGCCAAGAGACATAAGAAAACATGCTCAAAATCACTAACCATCCGAGAGATGCAAATCAAAACAACAATGAGGTATCATCTCACACCTGTCAGAATGGCTATCATCAACAAATCCACAAACGACAAGTGCTGGAGAGGATGCAGAGAAAAAGGAACACTCGTGCACTGCTGGTGGGAATGCAGACTGGTGCTGCAGCCACTATGGAAGACAGTATGGAGTTTCCTCAAAAAGTTAAAAATGAATAAGCCAGTCAGAGAAAGATAAATACCACATGATCTCACTCATTTGTGGATTATAGAGAACAACATAGACTGATGAAAAGGGACAGACCCAAAGACTGAGAAACAGCGATCAGGCTATCAATCCCCAGAAGGAAAGTAGGGGAGGGCCGGGGTAAGGGGAAGAGATCAACAGAAGGACTTGTATACATGTATATAAGCCAAACCAATGGACATGGACAACGGGGGGATGGGAGCATGAGTTTGTGTGTGTGGGGGGAGGTTGGGGGTTAATGGAGGGGATGAGGACACATTTGTAATACCTTAACTAATAATAAAAAAAAAGTTAAAAATGGAACTCCCATTTGACCCAGTGATCCCACTTCTAGGAATATATCCCAAGAAACCAGAAACACCAATCAGAAAGGATATATGCATCCCCATGTTCATAGCAGCACAATTTACCATAGCTAAGATCTGGAAACAGCCTAAGTGCCCATCAGCAGATGAATGGATTAGAAAACTGTGGTACATCTACACCATGGAATACTATGCTGCTGTAAAAAAGAAGGAATTCTTACCATTTGCAACAGCATGGATGGAACTGGAGAGCATTATGCTAAGTGAAATAAGCAAGTCAATGAAAGAAAAATGATCTCACTCATTTATGGATAATAAAGCCCATTATAAACTGATGAACAAAAATAGATACAGAGGCAGAGCAGCATCGAACAGACTGTCAAACTACAGCGGGAAGGCTGGGGAGGGTTGGTGGGCGGGAGGGGGGGTAAGAGATCAACCGAAGGACTTGTATGCATGCATATAAGCATAACCAAAGGACATAAGACACTGGGGGGGTAGGGGAGGCCGGGGGAATGCCGGGGGGGGGGGGGGAAGGAGATATATGTAATACTCTTTGTAATACTTTAAACAATAAAACAAAATTTAAAAAAATATGATGCTCATATATCCATTGTTTTGGAAACATGTTCATATATACTCTTTTATGAGTAAAAGACGATAAAAGCAATGCATTTGATACTGCTTCTAATGTGAGCATGTTTCCACATTGCAAACTTCATACCAACTATTCATATACAAACTTGTGCAGCTTTCCATTTGGTTCACATGGGGCTGCACTTGTAGCCTCATGGCTTGAAAATCCAAGTATGAGCATGAATATAGAAGGCTTTCCACTAGTGTATGGAAAGTTCCAGAAAGCTTTGGCCTATACAGTGGAATTCATGCACATTCCTCACTCCTGACTACATTACCTTACCCTTTGCCAAGCTCTCCAGTTGACTTTCAGACCTGCAATTCTGATGCAGATCACCAGGTGGCACCTTTCTCCACATTCTACAGGTTATTTTTTCCCAAAGAAAAGGCATAATTTTTAGAAATAGAAACAAAATCTTTTTTTAAAGTAGATAACTAAATAATAAGTACTGTGTAATTCCAACTGTCTTTGAAAAATTCACATGTATTTAAAAAACTGAGAGGATGTATACTTAGTTTTGTTTTTTGCTCATTTCTACATCTACATCTCATTAATTAATGTGTATTGTCTACGTGTCCAGCACTGTCAGTCCAATTCCACATCTGCATCTCACACCTTCCCTCTCTTGATCGCTAGACCTAGAAAACTAGAAATATCCACAGGGAACAAGATGGATACTAGTGCCCACTCGAAAGAGACTACATTCCAAGCAAGTGTAGTCCAAGCTTCACCCTAAGTTTTGAAAACCCAGCATCTAAGCATATGCAGTTGGGTGGGGGAAATTTTCCACCTTGGGAAACTGAGGCATCTTAGAAACCACACCTCTGTCCTTTTGCATAGTGCTAATGACAGGATCTCACTCCCAGATAGAGAGTAAAGAATGCAGTAACCCTTGTGTGTTTTCAGTCTTGGTTCTTCTCATGGGTATGAACTAGGATTTTACTCTTTTTTTGTCCTTGCGATAGACCTTTGGAACTGGTTTTGTGTCTGTCTTATCCCTAGGAGGGTGGACTCTCCCATTTAGTCCTCTGAGGGGTTCCTTTGAGGTGACAAGGAGTTTCTGCTTCATGTAAGATCTTGTCTACCAGTAAAAAGACCTGGACCCACTTCCACAAGATACAGAAAAGAGTAGCAACCGAGTTCTTGAATATAAGCACAGTACTATGACACTGATCAGAATATTGGCTTGAATTAGTGGATTTTTTTTATAGATCTCTAACATTAAGGTCACCTTCCCTCAGGATTCTCCCCATAACAACACCCCAGCATGATCCATAACTCTTTCTTCTATCTCCTGTCCAGTGAAGTACATCCCTGGACAAATTCCTCTATAACCCTGTAGGGGAGAAAAATTGTCTAATTTTGATTTAAAATCCAGAAGCAATATGGGAAAAGTGTGATATGTGTGCATTTTTTCTCATTAAAAAACTGAATGGCAAAACAAAACCCAAAAGCAAAGTAAAATGAAAAATTGGGAAAGATATATACAACTTATATTACAAAGAAATGGGTATATCCCTAATATGTAGAAATCTTATTTAAAAGTGAATACAAAAACTAACAATGTGAGAGAAAAAAGGGGGCAATGAATACAAGCAGGTATTTCATACCAAAAAAAAATGTAGATGCAGGATAAAAAATGATATTTAAACACAAGAAAAATGCTCAACCTGATTTATGATAAGCAATCCAAAGAAAAATAACTATAGTCAGCCACCTCTTCTCACCAATTAGTAGCCTGGGAGGAAATAGGCATTCTCATATATTGCTGGTGGTAATGTAAAAAGATACTAGCCTCTGAGGGGATATGACACTATCTAGTAAAATTACATAGGTATGTACTTTTAGAACCAGTATTCTCTAAGAATTTATTCCAAAGAAACACTGCAAAATACAAAATAGCATAATAAGCACAAAACTATTGAGCAACCCCTAATAACAGATGATTAGCAACAAGACAAAGGCCCACCAATATGAGGCTGGTAGAGTAACGTAAGGTATATCTACATCCTAGAGCACTATGCAGCTATAAAAAGCAATGAGGACTTCCTCTTTAGACTGCTATGAAGTGATCACTGGGATATATTATTCAGTGAAAAAAGTAAGGTGCAGAAAATGTGTAGAGCCACAGCTGTCAAATACGATAGCCACCAGCCACAAACAGCTATTTAAATTTAATTTTAAAATTAAATTAATAATTTAGTTTTTCAGTCATACTGGCCACATTTTAGGTACTCAGCAGCCACTTGTTGCTAATGGCTACAGTGTTGGACAGTGCAGACACAACATTTTTATTTCTACAAAAATTTCTATTGGGCATTGCTGGTGAAGAATGTGCCAACTTTTACCTGTGATTGGGGGAGGAAACTAATATACATATTACATTTGATTATATATTTAAAAACTGAAAGGTTAAAACAAAAACTGACAAAGTGATTACCTATGAAGCGTTGGAGAAGCATCCCAGGATGGAAGCCTATTATCTGTATTCTCTTAAAAATATAATACAGATTTATAGGCTCCATTCACTGAAAGGGGGATGAAACAATGACCAGCCCAGTAGCAATGTGCAATTCTAGTCCCTGGATTGAATCCTCTTAAAACATTTCCCAATAAAAGGAACCAGGTATCCTTGGAGAAATGGCTGAATCCAGGTCTGGGTAGGGATTGTACCAGGTGAGTCTGGACTGAGCTCTCATACCAGAAAGCATGTCAAAGACTCAGAAGACAACCTGAGAGGCTCCCACTGACAAAGAGAACAATTTAAACATCACAAAAATAAATGATGGCAATGGGTTAAAATGCATCAAATATATAAGCATCTGTGAGCTTAGTATGACACCCAAAACAAACAAATTCACTGTTCATCTTTGGAGGATCCCACGGAAAGAAAAGTGGAAATAATGCAAAAGAATTAAATATTTATCCTAATCTTCCCATGTGTACCATACTTCAGTATAACTTCTTAATTGATGAAGGGAAGTTTATTTATAGAAGAAATCCTGCGTACAAATACAAAAGAAAGTTATGAATTAAAATATCACCCTTCTGCAATTTTTAATGAAATGCAGATCTTCAGAGGCTGATATATAGATAGATAGATAGATAGATAGATAGATAGATAGGTAGGTAGATAGTAAAAAGTAGATGGGAAATTTCTCCTGAACTCAATGATCAATCTCAATGACACAGAAGAAGAAACAACCAGACAAAATGAGCCTCTCAGTATAACACTATAGGACATACACAGAATCACATCTTCGGTACCCTTGTCAAAAAACCTGAATCTCATCAAGCCTCTAAATCTACTTACCAATTTGAAGGAAATAGGAGGGGACAGTGGAACATATAAACAACACAACAGGGATACAAGCAGCAAAATCAAGATTTCAAACTCTACAGGACAAATATATAGTTTCTTAAGCAAATAAGCTGGAAGGTTAAAAAGAGAGGGAAGGCATTCTTTAGATTAAAAGAGCCTTACCACTTCAAAAAACTAAAATTAAAACCTCATTAAATACCATCACATCTTTAAATACATCTATTTAAAGAATAAATATAAAAACGATGGAAAATGCCATGTTGAATTAATACATGAAAGTTCTTAAAAGAGTGCTAGGCGTAGAGTAACAACTCAATAAATGCTAGATGCTTTTATGAAATATTTACAAGTTGAGTTTATTATTTTGATAGTTTGAGTTTGCATGTGTCATTTATAAAACTTAATGATCTACCAAGTGAATTCTATTCATCAACAGATGCATATTTTAAATTACTAATTTTCACTATTATTTGGATTCTGTGGAGAGCGGCTACAGTATTTGGACAGGTTCAAGCCTCAGACTAATGAGAGGGCACAGTCCTCTCATGGCCACATGCACGTCCTAGCTTGGAGGGCAGAGCCCTCCCAGCACAATTACAGTGGGGCCTTGATTTATGAGTGTCCCGACTAACGAGTTTTTTGAGATACCAGCTGTCTCTCCCCGGATTTTTTGCGTTGAGTTGACAGAGTAATTTGAGTTAATGAGCTCCTTAATGAGCTCCTTAACGAGCTCGGTCTCTGGTAGAATTAAACTCGTAAGTCAAGGCCCCACTATATAGCCAAAAGCTGTAGTTGTAAACTTGAACCAAACATGTGGCCCCACGTGCCTGAGTGATATGGACTTGATAGAGTTCAGGTGCACGTAATTGAGTAGCTCGAAACCCACGAGAATGTTGTAAAAATCTTGACCACGCCCTTACTTTGCCTCTTGGAACCTGCCTATAAAATAAAGACAGGGCTTGTAGTTCGTGGTGCTGTCGCTAGCTCTTCATCAGAGAGTCTTTCCATCAGAGAGGACAGCATCCCACCCAGACCCAGCTTTCTTCTCTTGTCTGTCTTTTCTCCATCCTTCACCACCCCCTCTCAGGGTCACTGAACCTGGCTGAGCTGGCACGACACATAAGGAGCCCAATGTGGGGCTGAGTATGCCATGGCCATACCGGCTTGCCACAGGATACCTAACTAATTGTATTGAGAATGCCTGGAAAGCTCTTGGACCAACTGATCTCAGGAAACTCCACCACCATTTCTGCATGTGGCTAAACAGAAAGGCGAGGGCTCACCCAAGATCCTGCCTGCTCCTCACGTGCCCTCTACGCACAGCCACTGCAGGTGCCCCACCTGCAGCACACCCTGTCCAGGGCCACCCCTGTCCTCTGCACACTGCTGCAGCACTGGGCCAATCCACCCTTGTCCCTCACCTGGAGGCTGCATGGTTCCCCTAATGGTTATCCCCACAGCTATCTTGTCCTTGAACAGTCCATTCTCCACACAGCAGCCAGTCACCTTCTGACAACAGGAATCGGAGCATGTCACTCCCACACTCCACCCTCCACCCTCAGAATAAACTCCTTGCAAGGCCCAAATGATGTGGCTCCTGTCTGCCCTTTGACCTTCTCTCCTATCTGTTCTTTGTCTGCCATGCTCCAGGCACTGGAGCTCATCGTCTGCTACTGGAGCTGGTGCCACTCACATCACAGGCCACTGACAATAAGGGCTGCCCAGCACTGGCTTCCTCTTATCATTCAGAATTCAGCTCAAATATCAGCTCCTGAGAAAGAGCTTCAGTGAAAACTCCTCTATACTAATCCCTGTGACCATTATTTTCTATTATATTTGTGTGTGTTTCCTTTTTTAAATGTATCTTTATTGTTGAAAGTATTACAAATGTCCCATTTTCCCCCAATTGACCCCCTCCACACCGCTCCTGTCTCCCCAGACCTTCACCACACTATTACATATGGGGTTTGCAAACTCCATATGTAACTCCCCCATTACTGATTTTCCTGCTTACTGCCAGTTTTTTCTAACTAGAATGGAACTCCAGGGCCCCTGCCTGTCTTGTTCTCTGTGCTGTGTCCCCAGTACCTAGCTCAGTGCCTCATATAAATCATATGAATCATTTAAAGTTGAGTGTCAGGAACAACTACCAACAAAACTAGACATCAAAGGATTCAAAATTTGAAGAAGACATTGTTGCAAATCCATAGCAGTACTTTTCAAACTTGGATGAGTACCATAACCAACTGAAGACATTATTCAAAATGTAGACACCTTCCACTCCACCTACCTGTTTTTGATTCAGCAGACCCAGGGTGGACCCAGATAGCTGCAATTTTATCAAGCACCCCCTGATGATTATGATGAAATAGACAATGGACTACACTTGGAGAAATCCTTACTTAAACAGCTGACATTTGTGTAGCATTAATTTAATGTCTACCATGCAGAGTTCTATAGTATCTAAGGTGTCTCTGTTAATGTAATTACTCAAAAGTGCACTGGTCCTCCCCCGCTCCTAAAACCACAGCTTGCTTTCCTACCTGGATCTGACCTAAGCTCCACAATGTTCCTGCAGCATTGGGTATTGCTATCCTGTTGAATAGAAGACACTGGAGGAAAGGGTGGTGACTTACCCGAAGGGTCCCAATCATGGGAATCCTCACTCTCGCTCCAGGAGCCTGTCCAGCACACTCGACATCACACTTGGTCCTTCTCCATCAGAGTCCACACCTTTCTACTAGAAGGGAGAGTCAGGGGATAAGACAGAACATGGAACAGAGAGGAATGTGAGAGGACAGGAAAGCGCATGAAATGCAGGGAAAGGGGTGAGGATGAGCTTCCTGTCCCCACTCAGTTCACTGGAAGCTGTGCAGTGACGTCTTGCCTCTTCCCCAGCTGATCACACCCCACCTCCCCTCGTAGCAGTGGCACTGAAGCTCACACATCATGGAAAGTGGGCTCATCCCTGCTTGCTGTTACATGTCCCAGTGTTCTCTCTGGTAGTCATGTTATCATGCTAATTCCAGGGGCATCACACTGACAGAATAAAGGTGGCAAAGTAGGAATGGAGAAATAAAATTTGGTGAGGGCACACTAGATGCCACACATTGTAGGTTGTTGTTTTCACACTTTTTCTGTTCAATTTCTGAAAGTGATGCTCTGAAGTGGGCATAATTACTTCTTTTTGACAGATGGTGAGATGGGCTCACAGAGCAAAGTACTTGCTCAAAGACGTCTAGGGAAATGTCCAATGGACATAGAGGCCATCTTGAAGGACTTTATACTGGCTAATTCTGGGACAATTGGAGCATCAAAATCTATAATAATAATGCCCTAGCTGGTTTGGCTCAGTGGATAGAGCGTCGGCTTGCGGACTGAAAGGTCCCAGGTTCGATTCCGGTCAAGGTCATGTACCTTGGTTGTGGGCACATCCCCAGTTGGGGGTGTGCAGGAGGCAGCTGATTGATGTTTCTCTCTCATCAATGTTTCTAACTCTCTATCCCTCTCCCTTCCTCTCTGTAAAAATCAATAAAATATATTTTAAAAAAATCTATAATAATAATAACAAAGTATAACTCTTTGACCATAATAGGAATCTATGAATCACAGTGACACAAATAAAACTTGAATAAATATATAAATAATTGAATAATAGGGGAGAAGGGGAAGCTCTATCCTAGATAAAACCACCTAATAAATCTAGAAGGAATGAGGACTAAGAAAAGCAACACTTGACAATTACCATAGTAACGGTTGAGGTAAGAGTCCTGAACAGATGCTCAGTCTGTACCAACTCCCACAGCAGGCACTAAGTCACCATGGTAACCATACTGGCCATGGAAAGCTGGAAAAATCTGGTTCCTAACATGTGCTGGAACTGAACAGGACTGACACAACACACAGAAATTAAACGCAAGTAATCCTCACAATAAGTGTTCCTGGCAGCTTCAGTATATACAAATACATTTATACATATCACACATATATAATGCTCTTTCCCTTTCTGTCTCTCTCACCAACCAAACTCCCAGGAAATCATTGTGGTGGATTTACGGTAAGCTTAAAAAAACAAAGAAACAAAAGCCTCACAATTCAACAGACTTAATTCTATGCACATATATACATTTGAAAGCTATAAACCATGTTTTTTCAGTGACAGGCTTTTCTGCAGATGTCCTGTAGAGTTGTATCTGGACATTTTTCTCCCTAGTTTCAATAGATCATCAATAATGGATAAAAGCTGATTGAGAAATACATGCAAATGCATCAATTATCTTTTCTATCCCAGAGTAGCCTGTGCTTTCAAACAAAAAGATTCCTCAACATCTATTGTTATACATTTGGCTGCTGACAATTCAGTGAAAATATAAACATTAGCAATTGTCATAAAAAATAATGGCAGTTACAGTAGCTTAAAAAAGTATGGAATACTTAGAAATAATCTGCCCACAGATGTGCAATGTCTACACACAGAACATTACAAATCATTGCTGAGAGACATCAAAGAAGACCTAACAAGTGGAGCAATATCTCATGTACATGGTCCAGAAGACAGTATTGTGAAGATTTCAGTTCTGCTCAAATTGATCTACAGTTTCAGTTCAATCCCAACACAAATTCCACAGACATTTTAAAAAAGTAAATTGACAGGATAATTCTAAAATTCACGTGAAAACAATAAGACCTTAGACTATGAAAACAATTTTGAAAAGTACAGAGCTGAAGGATGAATACTACCTGATATCAACTCACTTTAAACCTTCAATAATCAAGACAGTATAATATTGCATCAAGGTAGACAAGATCAAAGGAACAGAATAAAGAGATAAGAAATATGCTGTGAAATAAGCCAGTCAGAAAAGGACAAGTACCATATGATTTCACTTTCATATGGAACCTAATGAACAAAATAGAAACAAACTTGTAGAAACAGAGAACAGACTACCAGCTCTCAGACTGAAGGGGGTTGGGGGCCTGGGTGAAAAAGGTGAGGGGATTTAAAAAAACACACACTGAAAAACTCATAGACCTAGACAAAAGTATGATGATTACCCGAGGGAAAGGGAGTGGGGGAAGGTAGGGGAGGGTAAAGGTGAGATAAATGGTAATGGAAGGAGACTTGACTTGGGGTGGTGAACACACAATACAATATACAGATGGTGTATTACAGAATTGTACACCTGAGACCTATATAATTTTATTAACCAGTGTCACCCCCCAAAATTAAAAATAATTATTATTATTAACATTTTACAAAAAATAGACCCAAATTTACATGAATACCTGATGTTTACATAGATCAAAACCAGTTTTTAAAAAGCCAATTCAGTGTGGAAGGTCTAATCTTTTCAGCAAATGGTGCTGAACAGTGGATATCCATATACAAATAAATTAACTCTGATTCATAAATGCACCATATAGAAAATACAACTCAAAATGGATCTTAGACCTAAATATAAAATTTAAGGCTATGAAATTTCTTGGAGAAAATTCTTGTGCTCTTGGGTTAAATAAGTTATGTCTTTCTTATATATGGCAACAAAGCAAAATCTCAACTGTATAGGAACATATACATAAATAGGACTTTCTCAAAATTAAACAAAAACAGATCCAGAGAAACATCAATTAGACCGTCAAACCTCAGAGGGAAGGTAGGGGAAGGTGGGGGTAAGGATGAGAGATCAACCAAAGGACTTGTATGCATGCATATAGGCCTAACCAACGGACACAGACACCAGGGGGTGAGGGCATGAGTGGGGGGGGGCAATTGGGGGATAAGGTCACATATGTAATACGCTAATCAATAAAGACAAAAACCTTCTCTTCAAAAGACACTGTTGAGAGAATGGAAAGATCAGCCAAAGACTGGGAAAAATATTTGCACATCATATATCTGACAAAAGGTTTGTATCCAGAATACAGAAAATTTCCCCAAAGGCAATAAGAAACCACCAGGCACTTCACTAAATAAATGGGCAGATGATTTTAACAGACTCTTTACCAAGAATATACAAATAGCAAGTAATCACATGAAGAGATGCTCAACATCCTTACTCATTCGGAAAATGTAAATGAAAATGACAATGAGACACCACTACACCTCCGTGAGAATTACTAAAATTAAAAAGATTGAACACACCAAGCATAGGCAAGGTTGTGGAAGATAGAACTCTCATACACTGCTGAAGAGAATGACAAATGTCAGCATCTTAGCAATGTTAATCTTACATCTACTTTAGGATCCAGCTATTGCACTCCTAGTATTTACCCGAGAGAAAGAAAGAATATGTCCATGCAACGACATGATGCAAATGTCTATAGCACCTTTACTTAAGAGCCTCAAACTGAAAACAACTCAACCACCCATCCAAAGCTGGATGGTAAAACAAAGCATGGCATATCCATCTAATGCAATACTACTTAGCCATCAAACGGAAATATTCAATCATGCAACAACATGGATAAATCTAAAAGTAAATAAGTTGAATATAAGAAGCCAGACAGGCAAAAAAAACATTCTGTATTATTCCATTTATATGAAATTATAGGAAATGAAAATTCACCTACTGTGCCAGATCAGTGGTTGTGTGAAAACAGGGAGGGTGGGAGAGACAGAGAGGCTGGATTTAGTTAAATAAGAAGATTGCAACAAAGGGGCAGGAAAAAGGTTTTGGCGGTGATGGCTATGTTCATAACCTTGACTGTAATGGTTTTACAATGTATACATATCTCACAACTTGGTAAAGCAAATATTTTAAATATGTGCAGTGTATTTGGATACCAATCATACCTCACTAGAGCATTTAAATTGTATTTTTCTAAGTCATATATTAACAGAGTCACACTATATCTTATGAAATTGATACACAATACATATGTCAAAAACAGACATAACCATTTGAAATTATATATCTAAATATTTAGGAAAAGTTGATGCATATTTCCATCTTAAGTACAGAAATGAAAATGTTACTACCAGACAAAATAATCAGTAATATTTAAGAATATTACATGTTTTTGTTTTTTTTACAGAACATGGCTATATGTTATAGCACAGGACAAACTTTAGGATAACTTATTTTTGAAAGTGATAAATCTTTTTAACTAACACAGTAAAATTTCTTGACTCTACACAATTTCACTATAGAATGGATAAAAACCTGGCTACCTAGAAAGAATTCATATTATAATCTCACAATACCTTGGAAAGAAAACCCCTACATATTCAATACCCATCTGATGGTACTGATGGGAATAACTGATTACTATTTATATATCAAAATATATGTATATGTATTGCCCAACCATGATACATATCTAGGTCCTTCCACAAGCTGGACACTTTATTGCTTTTAGACAAAGAAGGCTTCTCTAAGATGGGCCTCAGGGCTACTGATAAGCGCATGGCTGCCGATGGACTAAAATTCCACCTGCTCAACCTCTTCCCCCAGGAGGAGATCAAAGCAGCTTCTCTACTTTGGGGCTGGTGTGTGACCCTCACAGGAGCGATCCCACTACCTGCTTTTATCAGGTCCATGACTCACCGGAGCCCGGCGTCCTGTCCCACTGCGGATGTGAAGTGTCGGGGTCTCCTGAGGACCGCTGTCCTGGAACCTGGAGCAGAAGCCTCCGCAGCCGCCTGGACACAGATCTTCAGAACCTGCCTCCGTCAGACACCTGGCAGGAGCTGGGCCGCCGGCATGAGGGGCTGCGTGGGGAGAGACAGATCCAGCATCACTATGCTTTCGTGGTGTGACTATGTGCCCCCACCAGGCGAGGCACTGGGCTAGTGACACTGACACTAGCACAAGTGGGTAGTGGTCCTAACAACCAGATGTGATAACGGGCTGCTCACAGAGCCCTTTCTCCTTCCCTCCTCTGTCCCCTAACAACAAAGTTGGAAAGGAGTAAGGAGTGGCCTGGATTCATACAGGCATCATGATCCCATGATAACCACAGGGCCGAGGGCTTACTCATGTGTCATCGCTGCACGTTCACAGCCACCCTGTGGGTTAAACATTATTATCCCGGGTTCACAGAGGGGGGCGCTGGGGCTCAGAGAGAGTCCTTACTGGTCTTACCTCCCCCACCCCTGCTTTTATTTATTTACTAGGGGCCCGGTGCACGAAATTCGTGCACTGGGTGTGTGTGTGTGTGGGGGGGAGTGTCCCTCAGCCCAGCCTGCCCCCTCTCACATACTGGGAGCCCTCAGGCGTTGACCCCCATCACCCTCCAATTGCAGGATCGGCCCCTTGCCCAGGCCTGCAGTGGCAGCGGGGGGGGGGGGGGGGGCGCGATCTCCGCCCCTGCCTTTGCAGGATGCCTCTGGCTGAGGCGTCTGGCCCGGGCAGCGGGGACCCACAGCTGCAGCGGCCCGCGATCGTGGGCTTCGCTTTAGGCCCAGGCAAGGGACCCCTAGCTCCCGGGACTGCCAGCTTCGACCGTGTCCAGCTCCCATCGCTGGCTCCACCCCTACTTCCTGCTATCACTGGCCAGGGCGGAAAAGGCACCTGATTCTCCGATCATGGCTGGGGGGCAGGGCAAAGGCGGCCCCAGGGCCGCCTTTGCCCTGCCCCCCGGCTCTTAGCTCCCCCCTGGGTTTCCAATCACTGTCAGTGGCAGGGGGCTTCTTCCTGCTTTCCCTTTCGCCTCCCTGCATTGTGCCTACATATGCAAATTAACCGCCATCTTGTTGGCAGTTAACTGCCAATCTTAGTTGTCAGTTAACTGCCAATCTTAGTTGGCAGTTAATTTGCATATAGCCCTGATTAGCCAATGAAAAGGGTAGCTCGTACGCCAATTACCATTTTTCTCTTTTATTAGTGTTGATTATTTTTAAAATATATTTTTATTGATTTCAGAAAGGAAGGGAGAAAGAGAGATAAGAAACATCAATGATAAGAAAGAATCATTGATCGGCTGCCTCCTGCACTCCCCCTGCTAGGGATCAAGCCTGCAACCCTGGCACTGGAATTGAACCTTGGACCCTTTAGTGCGCAGGCCAACACTATCCACAGAGCCAAAGCAGTGAGGGCTATACCCCTGCCTTTAGAAGAATAGTAGCTCCAGGACACCCCTGAGGCAGGACATCACACTCACTGGTACTGGCGAGACCAAAGGACCAATCTCTCTATGAAAATGCTGAGACACCAAGTCCCAAAACGAGAAAGGAAACTCTTAAATCTCATGCCTTTGTCTCCCCACATCCTAGGACAGTTTGGCCCCCTCCATGGGGACCACACCCTCAGCTGAAGACAAATACCTGAAGGCGAGGCCTGCTCTCCTCTCCAGGTCACCTCTGTCTTTATTACAAAGTCTCACTCTGGTTGGTGTTCCCAGTGGTGCAGGGGTGGGCAAACTTTTTGACTCGAGGGCCACAATGGGTTCTTAAACTGGGCCGGAGGGCCGGAACAAAAGCATGGATGGAGTGTTTGTGTGAACTAATATAAATTCAAAGTAAACATCATTACATAAAAGGGTACGGTCTTTTTCAAACGGGCCGGATTCGGCCCGCGGGCCGTAGTTTGCCCACGGCTGGGTTAGAGCATCGCCCAGGCACTGAAGGACTGCAGGGTCTATCCTGGGCCTGGTCAGGGCATGCTCAGAAGGCAACAAATCAATGTGTCTCTCTCACATTGATGTTTCTGTCTCTCTTCTCTCTCTCTCTCTCTCTCTCTCTCTCTCTCTCTCTCTCTCTCTCTCTCTCTCTCTCTCTCTCTCTCTGACACTGACACTGACACTGACACTAACACAAGTGGGTAGTGGTCCTAATAACCAGACGTTATAACAGGCTGCTCCCTTCCACTCTCTCAAAATCAATGGAAAAAATATCCTCGGGTGAGGATTAACAACAGCAAAAAGTCTCAAGGTCACCATATTGACATCAGGTTTCTATGGCAACCATGACGTGAATCCTTGTTTTTCATACCGGAAATGCCTCCCATACCCCTCCACGCACTCACACTTAGCTGAAAGCACCTTAGCTCTTCAGACCACCCAGTGAGAAAGACAACTCATTAGAAGCCCTAGACTGGGACCAGGGTGATTGGCAGAACTCTGCCCACGTTTTGGAACAAATCATGTCCGTTGTCAGGAATTGTGTGCTTTAAAGAAACAGTAGGAAAAATTTAAATTAAAAAAAAAAAAAGACAGTAGGGGAGTATATCAGCACAGAGACCCAGAGCATATCCTAGGGTTCTTGGAGATGGGCTAGCCTAGGAGGAACATGTAAAATCACAGACTATGCTAAGCAGTTGGTGATTTGTAGCAAAGAAGTAGAAAAGTGTCTATAATCATGTGACTAAACAACCTAGATACAAAACTAAAAAATATCATTTAAGAAAGCTCTTGCCCTAGCAGGTTTGGTTCAGTGGATAGAGCATCCACCTGCGTGCGTCCTGGGTTCCATTCGGGTCAAGGGCACATGTCGGGGTTGCAGGCTCAATCCCCAGTAGGTGGCGTGCAGGAGGCAGCCGATCAATGATTCTCATTATTGATGTTTCTATCTCTCCCTCTCCCTTCCCCTCTGAAATAAATTAAAAAATATATGATTTTTGAAAAGAAACCTCAGCTATTTCAGGGAGTCAGGTCTAAAATATTAGTCATTTATTCAGCAGAAACCTAGTCAGATGAACCAGACATTGGTTTATCCTGAGGAATTCTTATCCACCATTTCTGATATTTTCTTCCATGTGGAGGTCTACCCATGACCAAGACTATTCCAGGCCCTCTCCACACTCACAGTTTTTCTTTTGCAGGAATGGCTTGCCTGACTGGTGAGGTTGGAAGGAGAAAAGTGGTGTTGCACAGGCCAGACCCTCCCACTTTGAAACTCTTAAAGTAATCTTCCCATTGGAAGCACTGTTCAGCTCTGCCCTCAGGGGTGTGCATTTCTTCCTTTTATGTGTGTCTCACTGGCTCACCAACTATTCCTATGTTAATGCTTCAAAATGCTTGTGTCTTTATTGCTCCCCCCATCAATACACTCTTGCTCCATGTATATGCTGTAGACCAACTAAGAAATATGAAAAAAAAAGGATAGGAAGAATACATCAACTTTTTTCCTAATATAGGTGAGATTGGAGAAAGTGGCTTAGATATGGTGGCAAGTGGACAACCTATTAATGAGCTCCAGATTTCAAAGACCTGTCTACTCAGCAGTGTTGCATTGGGTAATCACAAAGACCAGATACTGCAATGCATATTTCTCTAATGCCTTGTGAAGGAGCCCTGTCTATGTGTACTCAAAGGAAGTGGCTTCGTTGCCAAAGGCAATCCCTGTAGAAGGAGAAAGTATTTCAGGAAACCTTTGAGAAACACTTCTCAAAGTGAATAAATACCTGTTGTTCTGAATGAATATTCACCAATGTCTGAGGCTTTCCCTTAAGGAACCATTTGTAGCAGTACCATCTTAGTGCCTTAATTTATGTGATTCCATAATTATTATGGAATTATTTTCCAAGACTAGTGTGAATATCATATAATGTGGAAATTTTCCTTGGAAATCCTTTCAAGAAGGGATTGATGAAATGCTCATAAATGCACTCACACACACATAAACCGATACACAATCTATAGGCAAAATTATAACAACTTCCTACAAAGTATTCAAGTATAAGAGAATCCCTGGCTTATCCTATATAGTAAAAGCCTAATATGCTAAGTGTCTGGTGCTCCGGTCATCCATTCAACCAATCAAAGCATAATATGCTAATAATATGCTAAGGCCACTCAACCGCTTGCTATGATGTGCACTGACCACCAGGGGCAGATACTCCAACTGGTAGGTTAGCTTGCTGCTGGGGTCCAGCTGATTGGGACTGAGCGAGATGGGCCGGACATGCCCTGGAGCCCTCCCGTGGTCCCTCTCTGGCTGGCCAACCTCCCGTGTCCCTCCCTGCCCTGATCGTGCACTGGTGGGGTCCCTTGGCTTGACTTGTGCCCTCTTGCAATCAGGAACCCCTCGGGGGGATGTTGGAGAGCCGGTTTCAGCCCAATCTCACAAGCCAGGCCAAGGGACCCCACTGGTGCACGAGTATTCATGCACTGGGCCTCTATTATAGACATAAAGTAGAATGGTAGTTGCCAGGGGATGCATGGAACGGGAGGGGAATGGGAAGTTATTGTTTCACAGGGATAGAGTTTCAGTTTGGGAATATGAAAATGTTTTAGAGATGGATGGTGATTATGGTTGCACCACATTGTGAATGTATTTAATGCCATCTAACTAAACACTAAAAAAAAAAGCTAAAACGATAGCTTTTGTTATTTGTATTTTACTATGATTTTAAAAGTATATACGATTTCACTTATATGTGGAATCTAATGAACAAAATAAACGAACAAAATAGAAACAGACTCATAGGTACAGAAAACAGATTGACAGCTGTCAAAGTGGAAGGGGTTGGTGCAGTGCTGAGTGAAAAAAGGTGAAGGAATTAAGCAAAACAAAAACAAAAACAAAAACCACCTTATAGACACAGACAGCAGTATGGTGATTCCTAGAGGGAAAGGGGGGCTGGGGATATAGAACCAAGTAAAGGGGGGTTAAATGGTAATGGAAGGAGACTTAACTTTGGGTGGTGAACACACAATACAATATACAGATGATGTATTACAGAATTGTACACCTGAAACCTATATAAATTTATTAACCAAAGTCACCCCAATAAATTCAATAAAAATTTTTAAAAAGAATGTATTATTGATTCATGTAACAAAGTTTAAGAATCTCAAAATATGCTGAATGAAAGAAAGAGTATATACTGTATGATTTAATTTCTATAAAATTATAGAAAATGAAAACTGATTTGTATTGATGGAAAGCACATCAGGGGTTGCCTGGGTGAGGAAGTTGTCACATGCAGGAATGTGAGGTAAATTTACTAAGAGGCAGAAAGAAACTTGGAGGTGATGGATATGTTCATTATCTTGATTGTGGTGCTAAGTTCATGCACCACATGTGTCAAAACAATGAAATTTTAGAGTTTATGTGCAGTTTAAGTAAATTATACCTTAATAAAGCTGTTTTTTTTATGGTGGTAAGGACATAAGATCAATCCTCTTAAATGATTAAGTGTACAATATAGTATTGTTAATTAAGACACAATTTTGCATAGCACATCTCTAGAACTTATTTATTTTGCACAAATGAAACTTTATGTTTTCAAATAACTAAAGCTGTTTTAAAATGTATGCTTCATGGATTGTAATAATCTGGGAGCTTGTTATAAATGCAGGGTCTCAGACTCATCTATTAAATCAGGATCTACATTTTAATAAGATCCCCAGATGATTTGTATGTAAAATAAATTTTTAGAAACACTGCTTTAATGAACATATATGATTTTTTGCAGAGAAGAATACAAGAAATAATTTATTTTTGGAGAATGGATTATAAAACTACTATATATTATGATTCTCTTCTTCCCCAGTTTTGAGATATAATTGACGTGTAATATTGTATAAGCTTAAGGTATACAACGTAATGACTTGATATATGTATATACTGCAAAATGATCACCACAATAAGTTTCCATCGATGATCTCACATAATAATACATTTTGTCCTTGTAGTGAGAACTTCTAAGATCTACTCTCTTAGCAACTTTCAAATCTACAATATAGCATTGTTAACTGAAGTCATCATGTTGTATATTACATTCCCAGAACTTATAACTGGAGGTTTGTACAATTTGACCATCTTCATCCAATTCCCCTACTCCACCCCCATTTCTGTTTTATGAGTTTAGGTTATTTTAGATTCCACATATAAGTGAGATTATACAGTATTTGTCTTTCTCTGTCTGACTTATTTCACTTGACACAGTGCCCTTAAAGTTCATCCATTTGTGACAACATGGATGGACTTTAAGGGCATTATGTCAAGTGAAATACTTGTATATATAATATTATCACACCATATATTTATATTCTCACATTTTCATTATTCATTCACCCATCAATAAACACGTAGGTTGTTTCCATGTCTTGACTATTGTAAATAATGCTGAAATAAACAGGGGGTGCACATATCTTTTTGGGACAGTGATTTTGCTTCCTTTGGATATATACCCAAAAATGGAATTGCTGAGGAATACCCATACACTTTTTCATAGTGGATGTACCAATTTACATTCCTACCAATAGTGAACAGGGTTCACTTTTCTCCACATAATTGCCAGCATTTGTTATCTCTTGTCTTTTTAAAATTTTTTTTTTTTTTTTTGAGAGAGAGAGAGAGAGAGAGAGAGAGAGAGAGAGAGAGAGAGAGAGGTTTGCTGTTCCACTCACATATGCATTCATTGGTTGCTTCTTCTATGTGCCCTGACTGGGGATTGAACCCACAACCTTGGTGTATCTGGAAACATTCCAACCAACTAAGCTAGTGTTATCGCTTGTCTTTTTTATGATAGTTATTTAACAAGTGTGAGGTGCTATCTCATTGTGATTTTGTTAGCACTTCTCTAGTAATTAGTGATGTTGAACACCTTTTTCATGTACCTGTTGCCCATTTGAATATCTACTTCGAGAAAATATCTATTCAGGTCCTTTGCCAAGTTTTTATTTGGATTATTTGTGGGTTTTTAAATATTAACCCCTTATCAGATAAGTGGTTTGCAAATATGTTCTCCCGTTCCAAGGTTGTCTTTTCATTTTGTTGATTATTTCTTTTGTGGTGCAGAAGTGTTTCAGTTTGATGTAGTCCCACTTGTTTATTTTTTTTGTTTCTTGTGTTTTAGATATTATATCCAAAAAACAATTGCCAAGACTCCTGTCAAGAAGCTTTCCTCCTATGTTTTCTTCTAGGACTAGATTTTATGGTTTCAGTTCTTACACTTTAGTCCTTTAATCCATTTGAGTTAATTTTTGTGAGTGGTGTAAGATAGGGGTATAGTTTCATTATTTTGCACGTGGACATCCAATTTTCCTAGCACCACTTATTAAAGAGACTGTCTTTCCTCCTTTGGGCATTCCTGGCTCCCTTGTCAAACATTAGTTTACCATCTATAGATGAGTGGCTACACCAGTCTGCATTCCCACCAACAGCGCACAAGGGTTCCGTCTTCTCCACATCCTAGCCAGCACTTGTTTATTGATTTATTGATGATAGTCATTCCGACAGGCCTGAGGTGGTATCTCATTGTGGTTTTAATGTGCATTTCTCTGATCATTAGTGACTTTGAGCATTTTTTCATTTGTATGTCTTTGGAGAAGTGTCTATTCAGGTCCTTTGCCCATCTTGTAATTGGATTGTCTTCCTGGTGTGTTGTAGAATGAATTTTCCCATATTTGTCCACTCAACAACCAGTAGATATCTACTGAGCACCCACCAATGACAAAAGGGCAGTGAAAGATAACATGACCAATGTGACGCAAAATGTTTCAGGGTCATGAAAATAATGATGTAGCATTTAGGCTTCCACTTACAGCTGTGTAACCTTGGGCAAATTACGTTATCTCGGAAATAGTTTCTTATGGATGAAAATGGTGAAATGAGATGCCATACATAAAGTGCTAGTATAGCGCCTGGGGTTGGGGGATGTGGATTAGGCTAAATAAAAGGTGACAGTAAGAGACTTGACTTTGGGTAGCGAGTGCAGGATGTGTTACAGAGTTGTACACTTGAAAATTGTTGGTTTTATTAAACAATGTCACCCCAATAAATTCAATAAAAACAAAAAATAAATAAATGAATAAAAAAGCAAACAAAACCTCTATTGTGCTTATGTATAAAGGACATTTGGGTAGAAATTCACATGTGAAGTTTGAATTGGCTCACTTAAATCTTGAAGTTTGCCTGATCAGTGGTGGAGCAAGTGAATGATGACTACAGAAGTACTATTTAATTAAAATTTTCTTTATGGATATGCTTATCTGTTTATATATCAAATGCTTCTTTATCAGATCTTTTTACAAAAATATACTTTATTGATTTTTTACAGAGAGGAAGGGAGAAGCATAGAGAGTTAGAAACATCGATGAGAGAGAAACATCGATCAGCTGCCTCCTGCACACCCCCTACTGGGGATTTGCCCGCAACCAAGGTACATGCCCTTGACCGGAATCAAACCTGGGACCCTTCAGTCTGCAGGCCAATGCTCTATCCACTGAGCCAAACCGGTTAGGGCCAGATATTATTTTTATAATTTTTGTTACACAAGTATTTACCTCATTAAAAGTATAAATAAGGTAAGTGAAAAATAAAACACTCAAGTCCCTCCAGCTACAATCAGTTAGATTTTTTATATGTCATTCCAGTTTTTCTTTTTGCATGTAAACTATTATGTTTCAAAAAGAATATGATGCTTTAATTAATATAGATTTCTTTAATTATTTTTAACTGATGCATAGTAACTCATGTTATAGAAATAATGTTCTGGAAATACTGTAAATTATTTAACTAATTTACTTCAGGAAGTGCCACAAAGACGTTTCAATGCACCTGCCCCCCCCCCCACTTTATTTTTATTTTTTTAAAATATATTTTATTGATTTTTTACAGAGAGGAAGGGAGAGGGATAGTTAGAAACATCGGTGAGAGAGAGAAACATCGATCAGCTGCCTCCTGCACGCCCCCCACTGGGGATGCACCCGCAACCAAGGTACATGCCCTTGACGGGAATCAAACCCAGGACCCTTCAGTCCGCAGGCCGATGCTCTATCCACTGAGCCAAACCAGTTATGGCATGTCCCCCTACTTTAGAGATGTCCAGATCAGCGACACTGTCATGGTGGGTGAGTGCTGGACCCTGAGCAAGACCATGTGCTTCAATGTGCTCAAGGTCACCAAGGCCACTGGCACCAAGGAGCAATTTCAGAAGTTCTGAGAAAGGATACCTGCCCACTCTCCCAAACAAAATAAAATAGCGCTATTTTCTGAAACAAAGTGGAAAGTATTATATAGACTATATATTTGAAAGTATAATGTAGAGTCTTCAGTAAATTATATTGCTTTGATTGAAGGTGGTATGGAGCACACAGATCCAACCCACTCTCCCTCCCCCGGAACCTCTTCAGGGCCTTCTGAAGCATTTTCAGGTAATCCTAGAACTTGAAGAAACACAGATTGAAAACCAGTGCCCGGGGGTAAAGTATCCCACCGGTATACTGGAAATGGCTTACAGATATGCTACAGATACTACTTCCTTCAGGCTCAGTGGTTGCAGCAGCAGTAAGGCAGATGCAGTCACTGGGGCTGATGCCTTTAATGGAGAGCATATGGGCATTTATCACAGTACAAATACCATTTTCTATGTGTGTCATGACATGATAAAAATTGAAAACACTAATCTAGAGAACAGAAATATTCAGTGTATAGCCATGGCTATAAAATAATGATCCTGGTGCAGCTCAGAAATTGGTTCTGAAAGCAGTTCCAATGTTGTTTCCATGGGGGCCATTTTAAAGGATAAGATTCATGTGCACTTATATTTTGATGTGTTTTTAACGAGTTCAATCAATCACATCATATTGTAGTATACAGAATCAAGATGGTTCTGATAAGAGTAGTGCTTCATATTTTTAAACCACAATAGCCCGACTACACATGAAAACCACACAATACAGCATGTGCCTAGTGGAGGATACTCTCTCCAATGCAATAGCCATTTTCCATTTTCAAATAAAAATATCATTCCATCATTGAGGAGAGGAAATAGCACTTTGTTGATTCAAAGCAAAGCATCTGTAAACACATTACTGCTTTCCGAATTACTCTCCCCCAAACCATTACTAACATACTAGGTCCTTTGTTCATTCCTGACATATTTTAGAACTTTGCACAGAGTACCTCACTGCACTGTGGGGGGTGGAGTGGCAAGAGTCTACACACACACACACACACACACACACACACACACACACACACACACCATTTTGCAAGTTTCTGGGGTTCAGGGAAACCTTGGCAATGACTATTGAGAAGGACATGGCATCTCTAGGAGAGAGGGAGCCCGTTTCTTTCAGAAAATTTGACAACAGGGTATATAACACTGTCCTGCAGGGAATAGGTGTCCAGAGACAAGTTGAGAGAGTCCTATAATTTCTGAAAGCAAAATCTGCATGTTGGTTTACTGAAGAATTTTATCAGCTCATTATTAATTCTGATGTTGTTCCGAAGCTTATTTTATACAATAATGACCAATCTCTAATCTGAAGCTTATTTTATACAATAATGACCAATCTCTAATCTGAAAAGTTACATAATCTTTACAAGGCTCTAACTGGAAAGCAAGTCTGCTCACTGCAAAGCTTGTGCTTGTCTCGTTAATAACCCCCATTCTGTCTCAAGCTTGCTAGTCCGCTGACTGTGGCCATTGCCTGTGTGTGTCCATATCACAATATCAGCACAGCTAAACTCTTCATTCTTCTGTTTTTAATTTAGTTCACAAAATGTAAAGTGGTATAACTGTTCTGTTTGTCAGTTGGTGGTATTTGGAAGGGCCTCAATCTGGAGATCACATGGGAAGAGTAGCAATGAGGGGGCATAAGTAAAACAGACAAAGTGGTATACACATGTATATACACCACTCTCCTTTTCCCATTAGATGATGGGGTCCATCCTCACATCCCTAGAACTAACACAACAAAATGTAGCGGTATGATTTAATTGTCACATCCATAACACAAAATATTATGTAACTTTTAAAATGTTATAAAAAATATATTTTGGGCTGAAACGGCCCCGGTGAGGTCGAGACGGCCCCGGTGAGGTCGAAACGGCCCCGGTGAGGCTGAAATGGATAATAAAGACCAATATAAACTGATGAACAAAAATAGATGCAGAGGCAGAGCAGCATTGAACAGACTGTCAAACTACAGTGGGAAGCCTGAGGAGGGTTTGGGGGGGCGGTTAAGAGATCAACCGAAGGACTTATATGCATGCATCTAAGATTAACCAATGAACACAAAACACTGGGGGGTAGGGGAGGCCGGGGGAAAGTCAAGGGGGGTAAAAAGGAGACATATGTAATACTCTTTGTAATACTTTAAGAAATAAAAATTATTATTATAAAACATAAAGAATAAGTAGGACTTAGAGAAAAATTCATATTTTGCCTCTGAGAGTAGCAAAAATTGAAAATATTAATACTGAGTGATGGCAAGTGTATGAATAGCCATTCATGTTCTATGGCTTGAGAGAATATGTTTTGAAAGTCAGCCAATATATATCAAAATTTTTAAATGTCCTTGAAAAGGGGAAAAAAAGCAGCTCCTGACATTCAGGAACTGGCCTAGAACTCACTGGCCTTGGTATTCTCATGTTGAATATAAACAATTTCACTGAACATTCACATCAAATAAGGCCACTCTGTGACTGTTATGTATCAAGACAAAAACAAGACCACTCTGTAATCATGTATGAACACAGATAAACATTGTCTCAATCACAAAAATGACCGAATATCCGACTATTCTTGCTAATATGTGTGATTGCTACTTCTTTACCTATCATTTTAGCTTTGGCCTAGTTGTCCCCATTTGTAGAGTAAGACTGATTTAGATACCAAATCACATAATTACTCATGCTTCCTGACAGCTTTCAACCTACAGCAAAGCCTCGCTTCCTTAAACCCACCCAAATCACCTAACACAAGTCCCAATACTATAAATCAATTCTAAATCCTCTTACTGAAGCACCCCATGATTTCCTATGGTATGTACCTCTGTGCGACTCAACTTTTTAAAATATAAGCATGTTCCTGGTAGTTTTTGGCAGGAGGACATTGCCATTCATGATTTTTAACAAGGCAGTTTCACTTCAAGGAATTTATCATACAGAAATATTCAAACAAGCATACACACACACACACACACACACACACACACACACACACACATATATATATATATATATATATATATATATATATATATATATATATATATATATGCCTAAGCGACCTTTACAACTGGTCAACCAAATGACTGGTCAGCCAATCACTATGATGCGCACTGACCACCAGGGGGGAGATGCTCAACACAGGAGCTGCTCCCTGGTGGTCAGTGCGCTCCCACAGCCAACCTCCTGTGATCCTTCCCCTCGGTCGGCTGGCCCCAATCACTGGCCGGGCCAAGTGACCCCACCCGTGCAAGAATTCATGCACCGGGCCTCTAGTAAAGATATAAACAAAAAATCATCAATTTTCACAGGAGAAAGAATATACAAATATGCTAAAGAATATGAAAGAATGTGCCAAAAAGTTATGTTGCAAAAAAATTACAAAATGCTGCTGAGAGAAATTAAAGATGATCTAAATGAGATATTCAGGGGTGGGCAAAAGTAGGTTTATAGCTGTGAGTACACAAAACAGAGTTTATTCTTGTATTATTTATTAAATAGAGGTCCAGTGCATGAAATTAGTGCACTCAGGGGGGTCCCTCAGCCTGGCCTGCACCCTCTGGCAGTCTGGGATCCCTTGGGGGATGTCTAATGGCTTAGGCTTGCTCCCCATCAGTCGGACATCCTTAGCACTGTTGCAGAGGTGGGAGAGGCTCCCGCCACCACTGCTGTGCTCTCCAGCTGTGAGCCCGGCTCAGGGCTTCTGGCTGAGCAGTGCTCCCCCTGTGGGAGTGCACCGACCACCAGGGGGCAGCTCCTGTGTTGAATTTCTGCCCCTGGTGGTCAATGCATGTCATAGCGACCGGTTGTTCCACTGTTCGGTCTATTTGCATATTTGCCTTTCATTATATAGGTTTATTTTATTACTAGTATATTCCATACAACCAACTGTAAACCTACTTTGCCCCCTGCATATTTTCTTAATAGGTCAGAAGATTCAATATTGTTAAAATGTCAGTTATTCCCAAATTGATCTATTGTTCAAAGCTATCTCAACCAAAATCCCAACTGGAGGTTTGGTAGAAATTGACAAGCTGATTCTAAAATTCATATGGAAAAACATGAATAAGAATAACCAAAAATAACCTTGCAAAATAATAAAGTTAGAGGACTCACACTGTTTGATTCAAGACATTTTAAAGCTATAGTAATCAAGAGAGTTTGGCATCATAACCAAGATACACAAGTGGATCACTGAAAACAGAATGCATACGAAAATATGTCCAACATCATTAGTCATTAGCTAAATGCAAATTAGAATGAGATATGGTTAATATTAAAAAGACTGACCACACGAAGTGTTAGCAAGGATGTGGAGGAAAACCAGAACTCTCATACACTGCAGCAAGAATGCAAAATGTTACATTTCAGAAAATGTAAGTTAAACATATATTTACCACATGATCCAGCTATCCCACTCCTAGGTATTTATCCAAGAGAAAAGCAACAGTTGTACATGAATGCTGATAGCAGCTTTATTTCTAATAGCCCAAATATGGAAACAATCCAAATTTTCATCAACAGGTAAATGGATAAGCAAAGTGATATAATCATATTGCAGAATACTACTTGACAATAAAGAACAATTACTATTGATACATATAACATGGATGGCTCTCAAATAATTATAGTAAGTGAAAGAAGCTAAACATCCCCAAAAGAATACATGTGTGGATTCCATTTATATCAAATTACAGAAAATGAGAATGACTCTATATTGTCATAAAGCAGATCAGTGGTTGTCTGAGGGCAAGAGACACTGAGTGGTAGGAGGGAGGGGACTACAGAGGGACATGAAGGAACTTTTCTGGGTAGTAAATGTGTTCACTATCTTGATTATGGTGATTGTCTCAAGTGTGTATACATATGTCAAAACTTATCAAATTGTATACTTTGAATATGTATGGGTTAATGTATGTCAATTATATCTCAATAAAGCTATAAAAAGCATGTGGCAGATACGTTTAATACTATAATTGAAAAAATAGCTGGAAAGACGAAAAGGCAAGTTGCAGAACACTACAGCCTTATTTTTGCAAGAGAATTTGTGCATATTGTTTAAGAGGATATGTAATAAAAGATTAGGCACTATGCACCAACTATTAACACACACACACAAACTGAGTGATTCAAAAATATGCTGCAGTAACACATTTATTGACATGCAAAGATATTCACAATATACAGATAGTGGGGGAAACCAAGTTATAAACATTCATTTACAGTATGATCTTATGTTAGTTTCTTAACTGTTGAAAAATTTCAAAGCATATAACCCCCTATTTTTGCACACTGGGACATTCTCTTCAACTTAGACCAGGGGTTGTAGTTCCTACCATGAACCGTAGAGAACATAGCCATAGTCCAAAAGTCCTGGGGATGCTTTCTGAACCATTAAGACTTCCAGGAATTACTGATATGTCAGTTGAGGTAGCAGCTTCTCTCCTAGCTTTCTTTCTGTGTTGATAAAGCTGCAGTTCTGGGTCTAAATTTGTCCAATTAAGTCTATCCTGTACAGTTTTAGGCTGGTACAAATGCAGAATGTAGACTAGACTACTAGTAAAAGATGGAACCTTTTGACATTTCATCATATATATGAAATAGAAAAAAATTATAAAAAATTATGATTTTGCAAGGAGGAAGAAAGGATTTATCTTTTTTAAAATATAATATATGAAACAATGTACAGAATGAGTCCAGTTCTGACAAAAAAATATAATCAGGTTGAAAAAGGTAAGGATATAGCAAATTTTACTTGCTAATGACTCAAATTTACATGTTATTCAATAGCTTTGGGTACTTACTGCTTTCCAGGCGCTGCCAGTTCGTATCCATACACTCATCCCAGACTTTTCTCCTTACCCCAAATGCCTAATGGACATGTGGATTTGGAGGAAGTGAAGAATTGCAAGACTGGCAGGGGCATTATCTACAGCAAACTGAATCATTAAAACCAGTCTCTGAGCCTTCAAGGCCATCACTTAAAAAAGTGAGAGGACTGGAGGAACTAAGATGGCGGCATAGATAAACACCGGGAAATTGCTGCTTCCCACAACAATTGATAAATGCATCAAAAACACATGGTGGACATCATCCAGAACTACAGGAGAGCTGGCTGAGTGTAAAATCTACAACTAGAAGGAAAGAAAAGCACACTGAGAGCCAGAGGAGCTGCGGAGGTGGAGTGCAGAGGTACGGGGGCTCGCGCGGGCGGAAAGGGTCTGGCACCTGAGGACGCGGCTGTCTTTTTGAATCTGGAGGGAGACACAAGCTCCCCAGGGCTCTGAAATCCGGTTCCGGGAAGTCTCTGGGGACCCAGGACTCATACGGGGAGAAACTGGTCTGTCTGGCAGCGGGCGAGCTTGAGGGCAGCTTTCCCTCAGAGGTGCTTGCAGCCATTGCCAGGACACTGGGACTCGCGACTCCTTAGGGCGGGGCTGAGGCTCCGCCATAGCTGCCTGCTCCACCCTTTGATTCCTTGAGACCCCGCCCCGCCCAGGCTGCAGCAGAGGCTTTTGCATATGAATGCCCCGGCCATTTGCAACCTGTAATTACCTAACCCCAGCCGGGCCAGATAGACCCAGAACTTCCAAGAGAAGGCCCAAGGCCCCACAGCGGCTTGCATTGCTTCACAGCTGAGCATCATCAGGGCACTTCCAAACTCCAAAAAAAAAGAAGGGGAATCTGCAGTTCTCTTCGTAGTTCCTGCTGTGTAACCTCAGGCAGAGGCTAAATTAGCACCTCCTTAGATCCAAGAGCCACTGTACCCAGTGGTCAGAGGGGGACCATCCAGATCACAACTCCTCAGATCCATAAGGGACACTCAGGGTGCAGTCTCAGTGAGCACCAAAGCCCCACTGAAGCAAGTCTTGCCCCAGAAGGGTGTCTCCAGCACAGAAGTTCTCCCACTACAGACACAGCTGATTCTCACTGCCAATTGGCCTGGCGGTCAATTCCTCCCAGTGATCCTACAACAACCAAGACATAGCTACAACAAGACTGTGCACAAAGCCCACAAGGGGGTGCACCAAGAGTGTCCACCTCAGGTAACTGGGGAGGCTGAGCCACTGGGCCCTACAGGACACCTAGCACACACAGCCACTCTATCAACACGGGGAAGCAGCCAAAATGCGGAGACAAAGAAACAGGTCACAAATGGCAGAAATGGAGGAAAGCAAACGACTGGATATAGAGTTCAAGGCCACGTTTATAACGTTTTTCAAGAATTCTATGGAAACCGCCGATAAATTTAATGAGTCCCTCAATAAGTATAGTGAGACCATGGAGGACATGAAAAAGGACCAACTAGAAATTAAGCATACACTGACTGAAATAAAGAATAATTTACAGAGATCCAACAGAAGACAAGAGGATCCCAAGAATCAAGTCAAAGATTTGAAATACAAAGAAACAAAAAATACCCAACTGAAAAAAATAAAAGAAAAGAGATTCCAAAAATATGAAGATAGTGTAAGGAGCCTCTGGGACAACTTCAAGCGTACCAACATCAGAATTATAGGGGTACCAGAAGAAGAGAGAGGGCAAGATATTGAAAACCTATTTGAAGAAATAATGACAGAAAACTTCCCCCACCTGGTGAAAGAAATAGACTTACAAGTCCAGGAAGCGCAGAGAATCCCAAACAAAAGGAACCCAGAGTGATTGTCGGGAGAACCAAGATGGCGGCATAGGTTAACGCCGGAGTTTGCTGCTTTGAACAACTACTTCAAAAGTGAAACTAAAAGACGGAAGGGACATCACCCAGAACCACAGGAACGCTGGCTGAGTGGAAGTCCTACAACTAGGAGGAAAGAGAAACGCATACGGACACTCAGAGGAGGCGCAGTGCTGAAGTCAAATTCTGAGGTGCGGAGTGTGCGGAGCGGGCTGGCGGCGGAGGGCGCGGTTGGCGTTTTCAATCGGGAGGGAGTCGCAGACTCTGAGCTCCAGATACAGGCGAGTCTTTTGGGACCCAGACTCAAACGGGAGAAGCGGGACTGTCTGGCTTTGGTCAGAGCGAGTGCAGCTTTCTCTCCGAGCTTTGCAGCGGGTGCTGGGACTCAGAGAGGCAGAGCCCCTGGGGACAGGACTGAGAGCCGCCATAACTGCTCTCTCCGGCCCACCCTGTTGATCCTGTGCGACCCGCCTACCCAAGCCCTGCACAGAGGCATTTGCCGGATAGCCTCAGGCAAAGGCTAGATTAGCACCTCCCTAGAGGACAGAAGTTCTCTCACTGCTGACTGTTGGGAGCCATTAAAGATATTGGCTTAGACAAAGCCATCTTAAGAACTATAAGTTTCCAGAAACTCCTAATTACCAGAAACCACCTGTGTCTTGCAAATTGGCCAGCAGTTAAAGATAAACTGCCTTCACACAGCTGCTACATCACACATCCCCACTGATAAACACACAGCCATCCAGAGCCTGCTAAATCACACATCTCCGCTGATAAGCACAGCCATCAGGAGCCTAATAAATCTCTAGGTTACTGCCCATAGACCCCTTTACCCACCCCCCTTCCCTAAAACAGTATATATTCTGCCGCGGTGAGAATAAAGTTGGAGGCTTGATCAGGACTGACTTGTCTTGCCTCCATTCTTTCGTGTTCCTTGTTTGTCTCATTCTCCTAGGGTGTCTCTTGGTTCCCCCGTTGTTGTCCCGCGGGTCGGGGCAGCTGACACAGCTGATTCTCATAGCCACTTGGCCTGGAGGTCAAACCCTCCCTGGGATTAGCTACAACAATCAAGGTTTAACTATAAGACTGCGAACAAAGACCACTAGGGGGTGCACCAAGGAAGCATAACAAAATGCGGAGACAAAGAAACAGGACAAAATTGTCAATGGAAGATAGAGAGTTCAGAACCACACTTTTAAGGTCTCTCAAGAACTGTTTAGAAGCTGCCGATAAACTTAATGAGATCTACAAGAAAACTAATGAGACCCTCGATGTTATATTGGGGAACCAACTAGAAATTAAGCATACACGGACTGAAATAACGAATATTATACAGACTCCCGACAGCAGACCAGAGGAGCGCAAGAATCAAGTCAATGATTTGAAATGCGAGGAAGCAAAAAACACCCAACCAGAAAAGCAAAATGAAAAAAGAATCCAAAAATGCGAGGATAGTGTAAGGAGCCTCTGGGACAGCTTCAAGCGTACCATCAGACTTATAGGGGTGCCAGAAGATGAGAGAGAGCAAGATATTGAAAACCTATTTGAAGAAATAATGACAGAAAACTTCCCCCACCTGGTGAAAGAAATGGACTTACAGGTCCAAGAAGCGCGGAGAACCCCAAACAAAAGGAATCCAAAAAGGACCACACCAAGACACATCATAATTAAAATGCCAAGAGCAAAAGACAAAGAGAGAATCTTAAAAGCAGCAAGAGAAAGTCAGTTACCTACAAGGGAGTACCCATACGACTGTCAGCTGATTTCTCAACAGAAACCATACAGGCCAGAAGAGAGTGGCAAGAAATATTCAAAGTGATGAATAGCAAGAACCTGCAACCAAGATTACTTTATCAAGCAAAGCTATCATTCAGAATAGAAGGTCAGATAAAGAGCTTCACAGATAAGAAAAAGCTAAAGGAGTTCATCACCACCAAACCAACATTATATGAAATGCTGAAAGGTATTCTTTAAGCAGAGGAAGAAGAAAAAGGAACTCTTACCATTTGCCACAGCATGGATGGAACTGGAGAGCGGATAAATACCACATGATCTCACTCATTTGTGGAATATAATGAACAACATAAACTGATGAACAAGGACTGATCCAGAGACGGAGAGGCATTCATTGGACTGTGGGGCTTTGGAGGGAGGGTAGGGGAGGGTGGGGGCAAGGGGGAAAGATCAACCAAAGGACTTACATGCAGGCATATAGGCCTAACCAATGGACACGGACAATGGGGGGTGGTGAGGGCATGGGGGGGGGTAGAGGGTAACGTGGGGACAAGGACACATATGTAATATCTTAATCAATAAAAATATATTTAAAAAAAGTGAGAGGACTGTAAGGTCGCATAGTAAATGGTTTTTTAAATAGACAGAACAGCTATATGCCACCTGCCTCTATGGGAATATAGGAAAAAAAGTATTTAACCTCCCCAATTCTCATTGGAGGTGATCCACAATGAGTTATATAAAAAAGAAATAACTACCAGTACTTAGGCTCACAGGACCATTGCCAGAAGAGGGGGGAAAAACCTGTATAGTGCCAACACATTGCCAGGAAAAGAGCAGGTACTCAGCAAATGTTTCCTCCCTACACGTACCTCCTTTCTCTTCTGTGAGATGACTTTGACATAAATAAAGTAGCCTAACAATGAGTTATAAATGTAGTAGCGACATTTAAAAGTGAATCTTACATTTTATCTAGGATTCAGGGCCATTTCTGGGTTGTAGAATATGCTATATGATGCAGGCAGAATAGGAGGAAACTTAATTCTTATATTAAACATCTTATAGAAACACCTACCTTATGTTGAGAGTGTACATTTCACAATGGGTATGTGTGCGCGAATGCATTTATGATCTGTTATCTTTTTGTGTGTATATGCTTTATTTCTGCAACTAGATTATAAGTTAAGGCTATTTTTTTTTTTTGCCATTTGAAGCCACAAATGGATCTAAGCAGATACTAATAAACAAGTTAGCTTATTTAGGATGAACTGGTTCACTAATTTCTTAAGTAAAATGTTGAAAAGTACCCCATCTACACAAGATAAAAATCAACATTTTCAGCTCACAATGTAATAATATTTGATAACCTCAAAATGGTCTAGCTCAAACCTAGAGACTACCACAAATAATAGTGTTAAAGACATCATTTATAATGTGCACACTATAACAAACAAAATATTATGCAAGGCTCTTTGAGAACAGAGGAAGAAACTCTTCCACCACTCCAAGGCCACCACAGTCACCGCTGGAGATGGACCTAAGGTGGAAGAAGGAAATGGGCTTTAAGCCTCTTCCAACTGTGCTCATCTATGCAGACAGCCAAACAGGACATGAGAGAGTAGAGATGGACTGTTTGGTAGAAGTAGAAGTTATCTCATCAGAATTTGGAGATTGTTCTGTGTTCTATTTCTGGCTCATTTTACATTGTTTCAATAATCATTTTAACTTCACGGAAAAGGTCCATGAGTGTGCTGTAACTCGAGTGATCGACAACTACAATTGAACCCTTTCTGATATGCTCCTTTATGTTAATAAATATGGCCACAGCACTAACGAGACTGGCTTTTGCTTCTCTCTGGTTAAAGATTAGTTTTAACGCTGCTAATGCCCTTGTACTGATCATGTCTCTGGCTGCAACTGGGTTTTCAGACATATTCAAAAGTACCTTCAAAACAAGATTTCTGGTTTTACGATTTCCCTGGGAAAGCAAATAATAAAAGTCTGAAAGATAACTGGCAACAATATGGTGACGGTTAACATCAGTAGTCAGTTGCCCCAGTATTTTTAAGCCAGATTGCTGTCCGGGTGAGTTCAAGGGAAAACACATGGTTTCCTTACACATATGTTTAACATGTAATTCAACCTTGCGGTGTCTTTCAAGCCCACCAGGTTCATTCAGAGTAAATACAGCATTTTTTCTCCTTTCAGAGGAAGGAAAACTAAGCAAGCTCTCAATAAGTGTCACTACACCTACCTCATTAATGAACTCTTGGGCAAATGGATGAACCTTAATGATCCCCATTGCAATTTGAGCTACTTTATGAATGAGAGGATCAGTAGTTGACTCAAGTAAGGTAATAAGTTTTTCAAATTCCTCAGAAGTCATATAACATTCCATTTTGCAAGGACAAGCAAATGGCTTAATCCCATTCATCTCCCTGATCTTGATTTGGCGTCTAATCTGCTCTATAGTCTGAATGCAAGGCTCAGAACCAAATGGGTGCTCCGGGATAGACTCTGAGCATGAGAATATGCTCTTAGAAAGACTCTCTGTTTCCTCAGGCAAAGCATGAGTATTTTCCTCAGCTGAGCCCAGGACAATATATGAAGGAGGCTTTGTCTCAGATGTGACTTGAGATCTAAATCCTAACACTGCTGGAGTTACAGCAGGGGCATTGGGCCAGATAGTTACCTCAGACCAGTCTTTGGGCCTATCTTTTTCATTAATTTCATCCACAGGCTGGGGCCTAAGTATTCTGCTCACAGGTTTAGGATCAGGGTCAAAACTAGTTTCATCTCCATCCCAAAACCAGTTCCCAATAACATTCTCTTCCTCCTCCTCTTCAGTGCCTGGCCTAGCTTTACAGCTAGTGCTGGCCACAGGCTCCAACTTCTCAGCACAGGATGGGGGACCAGTATCAGCTTTACCTTCATCCTTGGCACTGGAACTATTATCAGTCTCTTCTTCATTCTGGAACCTGGAACCAACACTGGTCTCTTCCCCAGCACAGGTATCAATACCAGCCTTATCTTTACACATGGACTTGTTCTTATCCTCGGCCTTTTTCACAGAACGACACTGAGACACTTGAGTGGCCTCATCTTCAACTTTGGGACTGAAATTTGCTGGGGCTCCTTTCTTCTCAGTAACAGTCTTCTTCTTAGACACTGCCTTCACCTGTGCCACTGCATTTGCCTTAACCTCTGGCTTGGCTATTGCTTTGGCCTGGGTCTTGGCTACAGGTCTGCCTACGCCAGTAGCTTCCCTCTTTGTTTTAGCTTCTACACTAGCCCTTTTTGCAGTTTTGCCCTTATTTCTTTTCCCACCCATGGTTAAAGCCCAGTTGTATCAATAGCCCTATAGAGTCTTGGCCTTGGTTTTCAACAAGTCCCGGGTCAATATGTTGACACTTTCACGGGGTGAGAGATCAACTTTGTAGCAAGAGTTAGAGTCAACTGTCAGTTCAACAGTCACACAGTCCCCTTTCTGAACACAAAACTTCTGTCAATGATACAGACAGAGGGCAGAGGCACTCAGACTGAGGGAAGATGATGGTTCCTGAGTGCAGACTTGCTGAAAGTGATACTCTTCCACCACTCCAAGGCCACCACAGTCACCGCTGGAGATGGACCTAAGGTGGAAGAAGGAAATGGGCTTTAAGCCTCTTCCAACTGTGCTCATCTGTGCAGACAGCCAAACAGGACATGAGAGAGTAGAGATGGACTGTTTGGTAGGAGAAGTGGGAGTTACCTCATTTTATCCCTTCCACACTCCCACTAATGTCCAACATCCTGCTCAGGCACTACCACACTCTTCTCTGCATTAAACAGGATCAGGGATGATGGGAAAGTTTGCTGAAAGTGAGAGAGGCTACAAAGCATCCAGCCCCTTTGGTATGTACCACTATACCATACAGGTCTATCCAGGTAGGCCTCACACCAACCTGCACTGGTCTTCCTTTCTTGATTGCTTCCAGTGTTGATAAGCCCTACAGCTGAAATCACAGGCAGACCTATGGACAAAAACACAGGATGGGCTGGAATTCAGAGTTTCAGTAGAAAGACATGCACTGTGGTTTCTAGACCCAATACCTAGGTATCTTTCCAGATCTGGAGCTTTGGTTATACAGTTGGCCCTTGAACAATGCAAGGGTTGGGGTGCTGAAGTTGAAAATCTATGGATAACTAAAGTCGATTCTCCACAAACACAGATTCCCAACCACAGAGCTGAACCATGAACAATGTAGGTTTTAATTGCAGTCAGTAGAACTGTGTGGATAAACTCAACTGTGGTAAATTGGAAAAAATCCTATAAGTAGACTCACGCAGTTCAAACCCATGTTGTTCAAGGGTCAACTGTATGTTTCTGGCTTTGTCCTCCTCATGGTTTCTTTCCCCATTTCCTGGATGTCTGTCAATTATCCTATAAGCACAACCCTTTCTCACCCCCCCCTTTCCTAAACAGGAATGTGAGGGCACAGTTGTCTAGAATGCTAGAAGACAATGGCTCCATCTGTCTCACCCACTTCTCAACACCCAATTCCCATCCCCAATTAGTAGGGGTGGCTCATGCTCACACTCACCTTGGGTCCAAATGAACAGTTTTGGTCTTCTTGAAAGTCAACAGCTACCTACAGATTTCTACAGGAACTGATAAAGGAATAAACCTACAGAGACAAACAGGCAGAGAAGAGAAAACAGAAGAGACTGAGATGGCCCAACAACCATGACAACTGTTATAACATACACTTTTGTACATTCAAGGTCATGTTATATGTTTCCCATCTGTCTGCTCTTGCCAAATGATCCCCCATTCATTCCCCTAAGACTTGCAGTTTGTCTAATTACATACATCTCCCAACTCTGAAGTCAGTCATTTCCCCAGCAGAGGCCACACCTCTTTTCCCTGAACAAAAATGAGGTGCAAGAGTGGGTAGTGAAAATAGACAAATGTATTTAGAAAGAAGGCAGTAAAGATAATGGAACTATTCTTTCAATAGGACCTTTGCATATCCCAGCCCTTCCTTCTCCAGGCATACATAGATCCTATCTCATTCACCACCTATACCAGCCAGCCCACAGCAGGGGATCTCAGGAGATGCTATCTTTCCCACCAAAGAACAGTCTTCTAGCTAGAGATGAGTCATGCCATACAGAAAGAGGGAGGGGTTTTCAGCAAAACACCAGGAAAATATTGACAGTAATAGAAAAATATCAGGTTGATGGACATAAACCCAGAATTCAGGTCCTAACACCTCCTTTTCAAGAATCAGGAAATAAGTAAATAAATGCCTCTCAACATCCATGTTCCTCAGGTATCCACTCTCAGGAAATCTACAGAAGCTTTTGTGAGACTGCCTCTGCACCAAAATGAGAGAGGCTGTGAAGGGTATATGGAGATGGAATTTAGTTTGAAATAAGCAGACTGACTTCATGCATTAGAAATGGTCTCTACAGAAAACTGTCCCCTCTATTCTGAACCGCCATTACCTCAATATATTAAAGTAGGCTGGGATGTTGAGTAAACAGTTGCCAAGTAAGGAAGGGGAATAACAGCACACTATTTGTTTATATGGACCCTTCCCATGAAAATCGATGGACTCCTCAGCCTGTCATTTGCTTGAATTTAATTTGGTGGAAGATCTAAACATAGAAGGAAATAAAACTGCTGCATTAAGAGGCTGTATTTGGTGTCTTAATTTAACCACTGAGTTTTACTTTTGCTTAAATCGCCGGACCTACCACGCAAACATGAGGCTTTGGCATCAACGGGCGCCTGTGGGAAGGGAGAGCACCCAGAACGCAGGGCCCAACAGGCCCCTTTCCACAATCACGGCCCTGAGCAGCCATCGCCATCGCCCCAGCGCCCCCACCCCCACCCCCACCCCCGCCCCCGCCTCCGCTCCCGCTCCCGCTCCGCCATTTCTCCCAGCACCTCCCCTCAGCCCTCTCCCAGCACAGACACCTCGAAGGCGGGGCGCGGGCGCCGGAGAGCCGGCTGGGGAGCAGCGCGCGTGCTTCGCCTCCGCAAACGCCCGGAAGCCCCTCGGGCCCCCTGCGCCTTGGCCCGGCCCGTGCCGCGTCCTCGCCGGGGTCCCCGGCGCTGCGCTCCGCTCCGCTCTCGGGGACCGGCTCCGACAGCCCGGCTCGCCTCCTCCTCGCCAGGATGCCAGGGTCGCGGCGCGGGCTGTAAGCGGGTGGGAGCGGGGCCGCCCCCCGCCCCCCGCCCCCCGCCCCCCACTTGCCTTTCCAGGCTCGGGGCCTGGTGGTCGTCCTCCCCGCCTCTCAGAGCTGCTCACGCAGATCCCACCGCCGGCCGTGAGCGCGGAACCGCAAAGAGGCGTCCCGCCCCCGCGCCGCTGCACCAAACCGGCAGGGGCTGCGCAGGCTGCGACAGAAGCGCTGGCAGCGAGGGTGTCGGGAAGGGGCGGAGGGATACAGCACGAATGGGCTCGACGCCCCCCTGGGCCCACCGTAGTTCCGACCCGAGGGGGCGGGGCCGGCCGGGGTCCGGGCCAGACCAGACCCAGCCCGAGGGGCGGCTTAGCGCCAGCCCGCCTCCGGGCACCAGCGCGGCCCCCTGCCTGGCGACCACCCCCACGGCAGCGCCCTTCCTGGCGCTACAATCAGGGGGTCGGCGGGCGGGCGGGGGCCTGGGGGGCGGATGGGGAGGGAGGTCCATCGGAGCTGGGCTGGTCGCTGCAGCGGAAGGATACAAAGCGCCCTTGGTCTGTGCATCCCCAGACAGCTCTGTCTGCCCACCTCCCCCTCCTCCATCCCACCAGCCATCCTTCCAGACGCGATGGGAGAGGAGGGGCTGTGGGGACTGCGGGCTGTGAGGGGGGGAGGAGAGCCATACGTATTTTTAATTCCCTGATAATTACACAGGCTGAAATTGGGTGAATAGACCCTTAGCAAGAAGTTTTATGTTAGGCTGGTTAGCAGTTGAGCTGTGCGTAATGTTTGCTGTAGCTGTAGGTGCTGGTGTTCAGATTCCTCTAGTGTCCTTATTTTTGTCTTCCTTATCTTTGGGCTTCCCTAATTACTCCTTGCAGAATCTATGCACATTATAGCTCCTTTAGCTGTACTCCACTCCTATTATACTGGACACTTGTGACATGGTAAAAATGTGTGAAATGTTCTATAATCTTACAATTAAATTCTAGTCCTTTGTGGGCCTGGGTCCCTAGGCTGTGTCCTTCACAAATATTTCCTAGCTTCTTTCTCTCTTTTACATGAAAATGGAAGACTAGAGTGGGTGGTTAAGAGGAGTACCTTTCGCCCTGACTGGTTTGGCTCAGTGGATAGAGCATTGGCCTGCGGACTCGGGGGTCCCGTGTTCGATTCCAGTTAAGGGCATGTACCTCAATTGCGGGCACATCCCTAGTGGGGGATGTGCAGGAGGCAGCTGATCCATGTTTCTCTCTCATCGATGTTTCTAACTCTCTATCCCTCTCCCTTCCTCTCTGTAAAAAAATCAATTATATATATATACACTAGGGGCCCAGTGCATGAAATTCGTGCACTGGGTGTGTGTGTGGGGGGAGGTGTCCCTCAGCCCAGCCTGCCCCCTCTCACATACTGGGAGCCCTCAGGCGTTGACCCCCATCACCCTCCAATCGCAGGATCGGCCCCTTGCCCAGGCCTGACGCCTCTGACAGAGGCGTCAGGCCTGGGCAGGGGACCCTCATTTCCCCCCACACTGGTTCTGCCCCCAGCCCAGGCCTGATGCCTCTGGCCCAGGCATCAGGCCTGGGCAGGGGACCCCCAGACCCCTCCGATTGCTGGCTCTGCCCCTTGCCCAGGCCTGATGCCTCAGCCAGAGGCGTAGACCCCCATCACCCTCTGATCACCTGATCGGCCCCTTGCCCAGGCCTGACGCCTCCGCCAGAGGTGTCAGGCTTGGACAGGGGACCCCCATCTCCCCCCAATCACTGGCTCTGGCCCCTGCCCAGGCCTGAGGCCTCTGGCCCAGGAATCATGCCTGGGCAGGGGACCCACATCTCCCTCTGATCGCTTGCAACACACCCCGCCCAAGCCTGACGCCTCTGACCCAGGCTTCAGGCCTGGGCAAGGGGACCATCATATCCCCCCAATCCCCGGCTCCGCCCCCCACCCAGGCCTGATGCCTCGGCCAGAGGAGTTGACCCTCATCACCCTCCGATCACCAATCACCGGATCGGCCCCTTGACTAGGCCTGAGGCCTCCGGCAGAGGTGTCAGGCCTGAGCAGGGGACCCCCAGCTCCCCGCGGTTGCAGGCTCCGCCCCTGCCCAGGCCTAACGCCTCTGGCTGAGGCATCCGGCTCGGGCAGCGAGGACCCGCAGCTGCAGCGGCCCCACGATCGTGGTCTCCGCATTAGGCCCAGGCAAGAGGCCCCTAGCTCCTGGGACTGCCAGCTTCGACCGTGCCCAGCTCCCATCGCTGGCTCCACCCCTACTTCCTGCTATCACTGGCCAGGGCGGCAAAGGCGCCTGATTCTCTGATCATGGCTGGGGGGCAGGGCAAAGGCGGCCCCAGGGCCGCCTTTGCCCTGCCCCCCAGCTCTTAGCTCCCCCCTGGGTTTCCGATCACTGTCAGTGGCAGGGGGCTTCTTCCTGCTTTCCCTTTCACCTCCCTGCATTGTGCCTACATATGCAAATTAACCGCCATCTTGTTGGCAGTTAACTGCCAATCTTAGTTGGCAGTTAATTTGCATATGGCCCTGATTAGCCAATGAAAAGGGTATCGTCATACGCCAATTACCATTTTTCTCTTTTATTAGTGTAGATTAAAGAGGAATGCCTTTCCTTTAACAGAGATAACCTCTGGGAAAGTATTTCCACTGCAGAGAGGTCTTTGTCATGGAGAAGGCTCTGGGTTATTTCACAGGAGCACACTTCCTCTCCCACTGCTGGAGCCATAAGATCTTTCTGGGATGTTCACTATAAGAACCTGCTAGAGTTCCTGGATTTAAAGACCATGAAACCTCTAAGACTGCAGGTTGGGTTTCTCACTCTCATACTATTCCACACTCAGTCTCCAGCAATTTGTCAAATTTACTCTTTAAGTCTTCTGCCCTGTTTATGTCTCTAGCTGTCTGTGCTCTATGTAAGGACAGATAGGTTATGACTCCCCAGATTTGTCCTTTCTCCAGAATTCGGGGTGGTCATTTGCCCTGTGACATGTTTTCTTATGGGTCTAAGATAAGTCATTGATTCTGTTTGTTCAGCTTTTTTATTTTTCTGGTTTTCAGTACAAAAGCAATGACTTCCAAACTATCTACATGACAACTGACATTGGAAAGCTGGCCTATGGATTTTAACCCTGTAGTTAAAGGCCAGTGAACAGCTTTTGTCCTATTCTTTTCAGCTGAACTTCAGATCTGAAAAATGAGAAACCATCTGATATTCTGAAATACCTGCATGTATCAGGTCTGTCTAGTTCCTTTTTAAAATGTCATCTAGTCATATTATGGGGTAAGCTGGGGTAAGTAGGGAAGAGTAGATGATAACACCGTGGTAGCTTTTAGTGGTCTTAATTGCTAAGACATTGCCCTGTGCTCTTTATTACTATAACCTCAATGCTTTGTAATACACTGTTTTGCCTACCATAACCAACTCCTTACTAAAAGAACGTCATTTTTGCATAAATATGCCGCCCTTCTCCTTGTAGTCATGTGTCTCAGGGAGGCTGATCGCAGTTCCAGGGTTGAATCTGCATTGTGTAGGGGTAATCCATTCCCTTGGTGCTCTCTGGTTTAGGAAGGGTGATGATTTAACCCCAACTCTGCTCAATGAGACATTAGGAGAAGACTGCAGAAGGATGAAATAAAGTGTCCTCACTCATAAAAAAAGGCAATCAGGAAAAAATTGTCTTCTTTTCTTAGGAAGTTGCTTGACTCCTAGAATCATTGCAGCCATCAAGCTTCCAGCCTTCAGATGGAAGCTGATACTGTGAATGGTAGAAGAAGATGGAAAAAAACCTGAGTCCTTAGCTGAATCAAACACCCATCGAGGCTTCAGTACATCCAATATCTGAATCATAAATTTTCTTATTTAGTTTTAGTTCAGTTATTTGTTATATGAAAATGGAACAATCTTAAATGATATGTATGCTCAGGCATTGAACAACTGTTCAGTGAATAATAGTTCCTGACTTTTGTCGTCAGTGAGCACCTACCTCTTAAAACCAGTGGCAGAACTCATGTTTCCATGTGAAAGGAAAAGTGTAGATTCTGAATGCCTTGCCTAATAATTGCTAGAGGTATGACAACTGCGACTGGCTTTTATTCTAGATATAAAAGGAAAGCCTTGGGCAGAAAACCTAAACCCTTACTTATCTAGGGGGATTCAAAGATACATTAAATACTTGAGCTCATAGGTAAGCCTGGTTTCAATTTGGAGTCATTGTGTGAAAGTGCATCCTTATGAAATGTCCATAATGTAAATATATCAGAGTTATCTGTGTTCAATTCAGAGGGCTGTACTGAGTTTGAGAAAGGTAAATTCATAGTGTCAATAGTCAGAAAGGTTTGGTTAACTTCCCCCAGGCATACTGCACTAAGCAACACAGGTATAAAAACAGGTGGATATTTGGAATTTATCAAGAGCTTGGATTTTGCTAGGACAGTGGAACCAGGCACTACAATATATGATAAGGTAGAAGCATAGTAAAAATGATGGACTACGATTGACCATTATGTTGGGAAGGAAGGGAAAGCTGGAATAGGCTGATACACAGGAAGAAGGGGGTAGGGGACAGGAGGTCTAACTATACACAGGTTTAAGTTTATGATGAATAGAGTACTTTGCTATAAGCTGTGAGACAGGCTAGTAAATCAGAACAAGTGGAATAGGGAAACTGAACAAACTGGCAGAACAATTTATAGCAGATACAGAAGGTCATCTCCCTAGAGATAACATCTAGGGCTCAGTTGTATTTGAACTCCAGGCCCAGAAAAGCAGCAAAACCAGGTAAGGTGACACCAGGACAAGCTGCAATGACTAAGGACCCTGCCCTGACACTGACCAATCAGTGGAGACCATAACCCTGAAGGAGCACACCTAGAAAACTGATGAGTATTCTGCTGAGACCTCCCCTAAGATTCCTGCCTTCAAGAAAGAGATAAAAGCCCCCAAAGGACCCAGCACTTCCCCTCTCCCCCGGGGAGCAGCCCGTGCCATTCCCTTTCCCCTCTTATTCCCTCCCTTCTTCTCCCACAGGCACACATCTCCTAAACTCTAAGGGTCCCCATGAGACTTGCATCCAGGGCAGCAATGGACAACGGCAGTTCATTCCGAGGCGAACCCCCTGAACCTGACCCCAAGCCCCCCTTTTCTCTGACTTATTAGTAAGCCAAAGCAGACCAGCCTAGGCTCATTTCCCAGCCCTTTATTATTTTCCCTGTCCCCAGATTAATAAATGTCCTCTAAAATTCACCTGGACTTGTGTTGTGAACTTTTTCCTGCATGAGGTCAAGAACCCACACAGTGGGTCTGCCCTAGTCAGACCCTCTAAGGGCCAGAACCCCTTTCGGGTAACATAAGGAAAATCTGATGATGAAGACAGTGACAGTGATGATGGCAGCTTTTAGTGATCATCAGCACTAGAGGGATATAGACACAGCATAGTGGTAATGCACACCAACTCCAGATTCAAACTACAAAGGTTTGAATCTCAGCTCTTCTGTTAAACAGCTCAGTGAGCTCGGCCAAGTTACTTAACCAATCTATGCCTCAGCTTCCTCATATGTAAAATGGGGACAGCAGCAGCAGCATGTACTCCATACGTTTGTTTTGAGGATTAAATAAGTTAATACAGTTAGAACCCTTAGAATAGTATCTGGTACAAACCAAGCACTCAATATATCAACATTACTATTGTAACAAAGTAACATAAGGCTCAGGTGTTGCAGTCAGACAGATGGGTTTGATTCACACTTACAGAGTCCAAGTTTCTTCCTCTATGTTACTTCTATCCGAATTCCGTCTTATTCATTAAAAAAGACTCCAGTACATACCATAAAGAAACAAATGCAAATAAAAACCTGTGCAGAGGAGTTACTTCCTACCAAGGGGCAAACAGTAAAGGTGAGGGTATCAGAAAGACTTCAGAAAGGATGAATGTTTCCCTAGGCAGAGAAAGGATTGTGAGAGTAGTGATGATTGAGTGAACAGTGGGGAAAGGCACAGAAGTAGTAAAGCACAGAGCACAATTGGGTTGGGAAATAACAGCCCAATGTGGCTTGAGTGCAGGCAAAGTGGAGCAGGGTTTGGATTAGGGGAAGGCACCTGTGAGTGCCTCCTCAAACTGTGTCCTTACCTTATTCTAGTCCTGACTCTGACTTGGAAGAAAGTGTTGGGAGATGGAGATGGAAAGGTGGAATTGTATGGAAAGGTGAGGGCCTTGAAACCCTGCATAGAGAACCTGGTAGTATTTTATAAATGAGATCCCATTGAAGGTTGCGCTTTTGAAACTGGGGACAGAGAGTGTCAGTGGGTGCTAAGTCCAGCTGTGCTATAAGAAAATACCTTTCTTTCATTTATGATTGGAGAGATGGCAAATCCACTCTAATTTTGTCTCCAGGTGGGTCAGCTGACATTTTTTTTAAAATCCTCACCCAGGGATATGTTTTTCATTGATTCTACAGAGAGACAAAGAATGAAGGAGAAAGAGAGAGAGACAGCAAAATGAGAGAAAAACATCGATCAGTTGCCTCACATAAGTGCCACAACCAGGGACTGAACCCAGAACTTGGGTATGTGCCCTGACCAGAATCGAACCTGTGACCTTTTGGTATACAGGACAACACTCCAATGCGCAACATCGGCCAGGGCTCAAATGATATTTGAACGGACCCTTATTACCTTATTACATGAGATCCAAGTAATATTTATCCAGGAAGGGAGCAGAAACAAAAGGGTCATGTGAGTGGTGAGCTTTTTACTTTAACTATACCCCAGAAAAAAAGGAGTGATCAGAATATAATCATCTTCATTCTTGGATACACACACACACACACACTACTTACCCTGCCCTTGGGCTGAGACTAAAAAATTCCACAGGTGTGAATTGCTTAAGTATCTCCTTCCCATGAAAGTGGGACTAAGAGGCATCCAGCAAGACCACAATGTGAAGCTCCCAAAAATTTAAGCGCATGACCCCAACAGGAATTCTAGGCTGCGAGAGTTCTGATAAGAAAAAAAAATTATACAGAACTTTAAAAATCATCTAAGTGCAGGCATGTGTCACAAAAACATATGCTGCCCCCCGCCCCATAATATACTGCTGGGCTCTGCCTCCTTCATTTTAACTGATTTATGTATGATGCATAGGATCAGAGGTAGGTTTACAGATACTAATCCAGCAGTGGCTGCTAAGAGAATGACATCAATTCTTTGGCACCAACTACCTGGAGTTAGCATTAGACTCCACAGATTTAAGGCAGTCCTTAATACTGCCCCCATTTCAGGTAAGATGCCAGTTACAAGTCTTGGGGACAATAACCCATGCTTCTGATTCAGGAGTTCCCATGACCTTCTCAGGTTTGATAATTTACTAGAAAAACAAATTACTAAAAGTACCATATTTCACATTATAGTTTTATTATAAAGGCTACACACAGGACAAGGTCTGGAAGGATCTTAGACACATAGCTTCCATGCCCTTTTCCCATAGGTTCAGGGCAAATCACCCTCCCTGGATATCACTGTGTTTACCAACCAGGAAGCTCCACAAAACCCTGAGTTTTCATTGGGGATTCTTTATATATGCATGATTAAATCAATGGCCACCCGATTGAGCCCCAAATCCAGCCCTCCTTCCCTCTGTGGTCTAAGGTTCTAACTCTAATCATGTGGTTGCTCCTAATAGGTGACCAGCCACATCCTAAAGCTATCTAAGGGCCCACCATATGTCAGTTCATTGGCAAAACAAAGACACTCCTATCATTCAAGAATTCCCTAAAGCTTTTTGAGGGTCTGTGCTAGCAACCAGGGACAAAGTTTAGATATATTCTTTCCATACCACACTATGTTTGAGGTAGTCTCTTTTGTCAAACTCTATAACCACACACACACAGACCAGAGACAACAGAGCTTAAGCCGAAAGACCGTAATCTGAAAATTGGCCCCAATACTTACCTTACTATATTGCTGGAGAGTGGAGGAAAGAGAATAACAAAGGAGGCAGGGATAAGAGAGGAGGAGTCAATCCTAGGCCTCAATCTCTGTAATTTTACCCCACAAGTCCACTGCTCAATCCTAGCTTTTAAATGTAAACATGGGTGCCTGCAGTAGTATTACAGCACAGTTTCAATTCTATACCGAGAATAAAAATAAGGATATGAGTAGCCTTAGGGAAATTAATTATTTCCTAGTGACACGTTCCTAAACTGCCTTGGTGTGTAGCCTAGGGGCACCAGGGGTCCCCATGACCCCCTCAGGTTTGGTAATATTCTGTTAGAAAGAAGACAAGAACTTATCAAGGGCTGCTACCTAGAATGAGACCAAAGGAACAAGTCCTAAAAACTGGGCAGAGAGCAAAATACATGGAAGAGAGCAAAGCATCTGTAGAGGGGAAACTACGGGACCATCCACAAAGCAGTTTCTGCAACTGTTTCCCAGAAAGATCCTACTCTGAAGCCCAGGACTAAAAAGAAAGGGAACCTCAAATGGAATAGCCACTTTTGTATTCCCAGATGGGAGGGAGATGCTGCCCAGGGCTGAGATCCAGATATTATCTTGGGAGTTTAAAGCTTGGCAGTATCCCAAAGAGAAATTCTCTGCCAATGGTCTCAGCACCTAGGTTCCCTCCTCCTGAATCTGTCTCCAAACCCCCTTCTCTAGAGTTGTTCACATTGGGATTCATTCCTTCAGGGAGCTGGAGCCTTGGAGCATAAGGCAGATATATTCCCCACTCCCTTCTTCTCTTCCACCCTCTCTCAATTTTGAGCTGGTCTTAGCAACCCCCATCCTCTAGAAAAGACAAAAAATAGAGTGGCAAATAAGATTGAGGACAGCGGTGTAGCTCAGGGTTCCTATCCTCACACCTGCTTTTCCAGAGCCAGGATTACTGGTTTATATGAGTTGCATGTTCACGAAATGTCACTTCACGGTTTCCAAATTCTAGGCTCCCCTCAGCTAACTCCCTCCATGTGTCCACCTCCCTCACCCACACATAGAAACACAGAATCAACACTGGGAAGGGAGCCTGGGGGTAAGGAAACAGATGTTCAGAAGGCAGGAGGGTCTCAGGCACTTTCTCTACCAGGATGTAGTCCAGTGGTTCCCAACCTTTTTTTGGCCATGCCCCACCTAAGCATCTCTAAAATCCTGATGCCACCCTACCCCCGTGACATATAATTCTTATTATACAAAAAGTGAACTCTTATTCTCATGGGGGAAGCCTAAAAGGCCATTAACTTGGTCTCAACAAGCTTCCAAAGAACATGGCATCCATTAAAAAGAAAAAGAACGAAAGGATAGTTGAAGTACTGAGGAAGAAATCACTATGAAATTGTTTAAAAAATAATAATATGAAGTGATATAAAAATAGCAAATAAAGTTTCAAAAATATAATAGAGAACTGAAATGCATAAATATGGCACAATACATATTTATATACTGTATATGAGGCCCCTAGAACCATAAGAAATGCAAAAAAAAAAATCACTGTTAACTCATTCTCAAATTGCCCCCCTGCGGGGCACGTGCCCCACGCTGGGATCCACTGATCTAGTCTCACCCACCACCTCCTGCAGAGGCCATTTCCCAGTCTCGCACCCACCTTCTGCGTTCCTATCTCCTCTGCAAGCGATCACCGATTCTCTCCACTTGTGCCTCCCACGGGATGACTTCCTGCCTCTTGAGCTCCTGGACAAAACACAGACCCAGCAAAGACGCTCGCAATTGCCCGCGGGGCTGTTTCCTCTAGCAGCAAATACTGTAATTCTGGTCTTCCGCGACTAGGTTTCAGGCTAGTGCGGCACGGAGAGACAACCACCCACCCACCATAACATCCTACCAGTCCCCCGGCAGCAGTCTGTCAATCCTCAGGTGTATAAGCTTCCTGACTCTTTTCGGTAGGAGATAGGATACACCTCTAGGCCCGCCCAAAGGCGAGCGCGGTCACATGATCCACCCTCAGCCCATGTGACCCCGCAGTCCCTGTCTGCTGCGGCCCCCTGCAGTACAAGCTTCTGCCTCTGGGATTGAGCTGCTGGCTATGGAACCTGAAGCTCCTGAGGACGGTAAAGATAGCTAGAGGAAGGCTGGATTTGGACCCAAAGCTTCAAGCCCGAGGCCTAGTTCTTGTTCTGTGGGAGCCCAGGGATGGCGAGGAACACTGGATGAGGAGTTTAGAGACAAAGTGATTTAGCTTATTATTTCTAAAATTCAGGGTGACATGTGAAAACACACACAAGATCTGTCTTAAAAAGTATTGCAAGGCAAAAGATACATTCAAACTCCAATTTCCACCATCAGGATGATCCTTTTTAACACTTATGGTTTGTGAAGGAAGGCAAAACTGCCATTTTGCCCTATTTCCATAAACCAGTGATTTTCAACCAGTGTGCTACAAGAATTTTTAAACCATGCAATAGCTGACTTTTTAGTGAGGGGCACTGACCTCTTTCCCTGACTGTCAAATAAAAAAATTACATCAGCCAACACAACAATAGCTGTCCTGTGTGAATGAATCACAATTATACCTGTTGTTGTTTTTTGTCAAACTGGCAAAAAATAGGTTTTTTTGGTGTGCCGCAAACTTTTAGTGATTAGTTTATGTGTGCCGTGAGATGAAGTTTGAAAATTGCTCCCATAACTCTTGCATATTAGAAGGGGGGAGCACGTTGCACTGTCAGAAAAATTATACAAAACTTGTGTGAAGAAAACATCGGTTACTGGACATCATTTCAGCGCAGAGCTGAGCTTCACTTTCTATTGATTGAACAAGTTTTAAATTCTATGAGGCTGATTCTAACTTGTAGATATTTTGTCTGACATGGAAATGATTTCTGTTTAGTGGAACAGATAACCTCAATGTCTAAAATTTATTGCCCTTATGATATTAACCAGTTTTGTATTTAACCCAGCAATGATATCCTAGCATTTATTGTCTATGTATGTATGAAATTTAACATATTACATTTTGTTTTTATTATATTGAATACACTTACCTCCTTCAACAATTTTCATAATCTTAGCAGTTCATTGTGCTGAAAAATATTTCATGATCATTTTTAATTTGAGTCATAATTTAACCTTTTCAAAAATTAACAGCATTCCAAGACAGGACAAAAATAACATTTCCACAATGTATAAAAATAATAAAATGTATTTCTCACAAGTCTGGATTCAGTCTCCAAACCATTTCTATTCCTGACTTCTGTGATTTCTATCTGAAAGTGAGAAGGCTAACCCCTATTTTGTACAACTACTGTTTAGAATTCTCTGCTATTCTTTAGATGGCCTCTTATTCTAAAAAATAACTTTGCTTTCTAGCCTGCGTTAGCCTGCTTGAATAATGAGGAAGATAAACTTAGCTGTCTGATCTTGTAGGCCAGAGACTAGAAACGCCCATACTCTCAATGCCATGCCAGGTGTATTTTTTAATTGGATATAACTGTGTAGTTTTCAAGGCCACCAGCGAGATAACCACTAAGCACACATAGGGCTGGCTCTTTAATAAAAAGGGAAGTTCTGCTTGTAGCTCTGCTTAGAATTTTAATTCATTTTCTCTAAGCCCACTGAGGTGAATAAAGTGTGACTCCAAACTCTCTGAGCATTGCTTGATTTATTCTGGTTCTCTGTAACAAAAGTATGGTATAATCTTCTTAGTTATTGTTGTAGAAAATACACATAAAATAAAACCTATCATTTTTTGTTGCTTATTTTTTAAATTTTTTTCTTTATTGATTAAGGTATTACATATGTGTCCTTATTCCCTCAATGTCCCTCTACCCCCTCACTCATTAAAAAAAAAAATCTATCATTTTTAAGTGAACAATTCAGTGGCATTAGGTACATTCACAATTGTTACTCCAAAAGGAAATGTTATCTTTTGAATGTAATAGTCATGTAAAAATGGTGCCATCTTTGTACAGCCAAGAGACTAATATAAACTTAGCAAACTTGAGAATTTATTTTTCTTTAAAGCATTTCATTTAAAAAGCTAGTTTTTCTAAGTCTCATGGGAATCCACTTTTCTTTCAAACTTTTCTAAGTGATTTTATCTCTAAACATTCCTTCTAACAGAAATAGTTTGTTTATTTATATAACTACTAGTGGCCCATTGCATGAATTCATGCACAGTGAAAGGAAAATAATTAGAAGAAATATTTTAATATCGCTATTCACCCTTTCTCTATAATAGAAGTATCAACCAAATTCATGATCAACAGTGACAGATCGAAACACAAGCATATGAATGGCACCAGCAAGAGCTTTATATGTATCGCGCATGCACGAGTCAACTTAGCCTTTTATATACATAGACTAAACTTTCTTAATTAGACCTTCTTTCTGATTTACCTAAACTTTTTCCAGCCCAGTGAAGCACCCTAACTTCTCTTTCAGCAGTGTTGAGATTGTCAGCGACACAGCAGTAAATATCAACATGAAGCAGATTATTATTGTAGATCACACAGGGAGAACAAAGAGTAAAATATTTTTTTTTATATATTTTATTGATTTTTTTACAGAGAGAAAGGGAGAGAGATAGAGAGCCAGAAACATCGATGAGAGAGAAACATCGATCAGTTGCCTCCTGCACATCTCCTACTGGGTACATGCCCTTGACCGGAATCGAACCTGGGACCTTTCAGTCCGCAGGCCGACGCTCTATCCACTGAGCCAAACCGGTTTCGGCGAGAGTAAAATATTTAACTGCAGCAGTGTTTGACTATATTCTGCACAGTGAGAAAACCTGAAGTCATTTTCAAGGTCTACCATTTCTTACTTCTTTTCAGTTGGGTCAAGTTTCTAAATCTCCATTTTCTGACTAATGCAAAGAAAATAGGATTCCACCGAGTCTCCTATCTACCTATTCCAGGACTTCTGTGAGGATCAAATGAGATGAGGCATGGGAAAACACTTCACAGACATTTGGTTAAAGTGTAAAATGGCCCTAACCAGTTTGGCTCAATGGATAGAGCGTCAGCCTGTGGACCCAAGGGTCCCAGGTTCGATTCCGGTCAAGGGCATGTGCCTTGGTTTCAGGCACATCCCCAGTAGAGAGTGTGCAGGAGGCAGCTGATTGATGTTTCTCTCTCATGGATGTTTCTAACTCTCTATCCCTCTCCCTTCCTCTCTGTAAAAAATCAATAAAATATATTAAAATTAAAATTAAAATTAAAATTAAAGTGTAAAATCTTTCCACCTGTGTTCCTGGGCTGGAGAAACTTCAAGGAGGCTAGTTGCTAGGGAGAAGAAGCCAGGTGTTGCTATGTGACATCATCACCAGGAGCCCACAGCAACAGGGTCACATTTGCGCCATGGGGTCTTGGCAGCATTGGCTGCAATTTGGTGAGGTGTCATTCCAGGGTGGTGTTGGGGTCTGTGTCCCACTTGGGGGAATCTGAGTGTTAGTTTGTCCATGCCAGGTCCATGGTGCTGGCCAGTGAGCGTCATGGCAGCTCCTGCGTTGAGCATCTGTCCTCTGGCGGTCAGTGCACATCATAGTGACCTGTCGGACCATAGGAGTGACACTTATTAGCATATTAGCCTTTTATATATATAGAAGATATGTTCCAACATGTCTACCTATAACTTGAGGCATTAGAAGCATATTAAACGGGGGGAAAAAAGCCCTGTGCTACTAATTTTTCTATCTCCCTCATGTCTGTCTTTAAAATATTTTTTACTATGGTAGATTTTATTTGACTATGGAATATATGATGTTTCTTAAAAAGTCATATTGAAATTGCAAAGTTGTTTATTCACACACAAGTTTTTTTTTTTTTTAATTAAATCTTTATTGTTCAGATTATTACATTTGTTCCTTTTTTTCCCCCCCATAACTCCCCTCCTCCCAGTTCCCGCCCCACCCTCCGCCCTCACTCCCCACCCACTGTCCTCATCCATAGGTGCACGATTTTTGTCCAGTCTCTTCCCACATCTCCCACACCCCTTTCCCCCCCAAGAATAGTCAGTCCATTCCTTTTCTATGTCCCTGATTCTATTATAATCAACAGTTTATTCTGTTCATCAGATTATTTATTCACTTGATTCTTAGATTCACTTGTTGATAGATGCATATTTGTTGTTCATAATTTGTATCTTTACCTTTTTCTTCCTCTTCCTCTTCTTAAAGGATACCTTTCAGCATTTCATATAATCCTGGTTTGGTGGTGATGAACTCCTTTAGCTTTTCCTTATCTGTGAAGCTCTTTATCTGACCTTCAATTCTGAATGATAGCTTTGCTGGATAAAGTAATCTTGGTTGTAGGTTCTTGGTATTCATCACTTTGAATATTTCTTGCCACTCCCTTCTGGCCTGCAAAGTTTCTGTTGAGAAATCAGCTGACAGTCGTATGGGTATTCCCTTGTAGGTAACTGAGTTTCTTTCTCTTGCTGTTTTTAAGATTCTCTCTTTATCTTTTGCTCTTGGCATTTTAATTATGATGTGTCTTGGTGTGGTCCTCTTTGGATTCCTTTTGTTTGGGGTTCTCCGCGCTTCTTGGACCTGTAAGTCCATTTCTTTCACCAGGTGGGGGAAGTTTTCTGTCATTATTTCTTCAAATAGGTTTTCAATATCTTGCTCTCTCTCATCTTCTGGCACCCCTATAATTCTGATGTTGGTACGCTTGAAGCTGTCCCAGAGGCTCCTTACACTATCCTCGCATTTTTGGATTCTTTTTTCATTTTGCTTTTCCGGTTGGATGTTTTTTGCTTCCTCGCATTTCAAATCATTGACTTGATTCTTGCGCTCCTCTGGTCTGCTGTCAGGCGTCTGTATAATATTCGTTATTTCAGTCTGTGTGTGCTTAATTTCTAGTTGGTTCCCCAATATAAGATCGAGGGTCTTATTAGTTTTCGTGTAGATCTCATTAAGTTTATCGGCAGCTTCTAAACAGTTCTTGAGAGACCTTAAAAGTGTGGTTCTGAACTCTATTTCTTCCATTGACAATTTTGTCCTGTTTCTTTGTCTCCGCATTTTGTTATGCTTCCTTGGTGCACCCCCTAGTGGTCTTTGTTCGCAGTCTTATAGATAAATCTTGATTGCTGTAGCTAATTCCAGGGAGGGTTTGACCTCCAGGCCAAGTGGCTATGAGATTCAGCGGTGAGAGAACTTCTGTCCTCTAGGGAGGTGCTAATCTAGCCTTTGCCTGAGGCTATCCGGCAAATGCCTCTGTGCAGGGCTTGGGCAGGGCGGGTCGAACAGGATCAACAGCGTGGGCCGGAGAGAGCAGTTATGGCGGCTCTCAGTCCTGTCCCAAGGGGCTCTGCCTCTCTGAGTCCCAGCACCCGCTGCAAAGCTCGGAGAGAAAGCTGCACTCGCTCTGACCGAAGCCAGACAGTCCCGCTTCTCCCGCCTGAGTTTGGGTCCCTAAAGACTCGCCTGTATCTGGAGCTCAGAGTCTGCGACTCCCTCCCGATTGAAAACAACAACCGCGCCCTCCGCCGCCAGCCCGCTCCGCGCACTCCGCACCTCAGAATTTGACTTCAGCACTGCGCCTCCTCTGAGTGTCCGTATGCGTTTCTCTTTCCTCCTAGTTGTAGGACTTCCACTCAGCCAGCGCCCCTGTGGTTCTGGGTGATGTCCCTTCCGTTTTTTGGTTTCACTTTTGAAGTAGTTGTTCAAAGCAGCAAACTCCGGCGTTAACCTATGCCGCCATCTTGGTTCTCCACACACAAGTTTTTAAAATGAGATCTAGCCCTAGCTGGTTTGGTTCAGTGGATAGAGCTTCAGCCTGGGGACTGAAGGGTCCCAGGTTTGATTCCTGGTCAAGGGCACATGCCTGGGTTGCAGGCTAGATCCCCAGTAGGGGGCATGTAGGAGGCAGCCGATCAATAATTCTCTCTCATCATTGAGATTTCTCTCTCTTTCTCCCTTTTCCTTCTCTTTAAAATCAATAAAAATGTATTTTAAAAAATAAAATGAGATCTAGGATTCCATAGATCAGCAGTAGCCAACTGGTGGTCTGTGAGAAAATTTTGGTGGTCCATAGAAAAATTTGGACATTATTTGCATGTTTATGTTTTATTAATCCTAATAAATAATAATAAAACAAAAAATATTCTAAGAAATTCTTATATTCTGACTGAATGACAATTTTTTGCCTTTACATTGCACTAAATTGTACTAGAGTCTAGTACACTTCATGAGTTCCCCTTTCTAGTATCTAGAGAGGGGGAAACAAGAGGTGCAAGTGGCTTCAGTATTGTTTTGGCCATTATAGCAGTCACCCGCTCCGCGATTACCGATTCTCATCCAATTGTTTCATTTTATTTGTGTACTGTATGTAACTGTGTATTTCCTTTAACTGTTATATATAATGGCACAAATAGTTTGACTTTAATAACTATCATTACTTGTTTGGTTTTAGATTCGAATGAAATAAACCCATAATGAGTGAAAAAAAAGCAAAGGAATATTTTGCATTTCTTTAGTAATACGAAAGATAATGTAACTAATGATAATGGCCAGTGAGCGTCATGGCAGCTCCTGCATTGAGTAACAATAGTAACATGTGTACTTCACTTAACCGTGAGCTGATCAATGAATCAGTCTCCACAGTCCTCGTCAGGCACCATTTGGAAAAACATTTGAGCTAGAGGTGGAGAGAAGAAAACACTGAAAGTATTAAGAAAATATGATTCGAACTACTTGAAATTTGGATTTGTTCAAGAACCTGGTAGTGAGCTGGATCCACGGCCGCTTTGTGTTGTGTGTTCTGAGAGTTTATCCAATGATGCCATGAAACCTTCGAAACTCAAAAGACACTTGCAATCAAAACACCCAGATTTAGCTAAAAAACCACTTGAATATTTTCAAAGAATGCATGAAAATGTGCAAAAGCAAGTACTTGCTCTAACAAAAATGACTGGAGATAAATCCTTATCAAAGGCTTCTTATCTGATAGCACTTCAGATCGCGGAGAATAAAAAGCCGTATACGATTGGAGAAGAATTAATTAAGCTTTGCATGTTCCAAGCCTGTGAAGAGGTTTTGGGAAAGCAGGCTGCCCAGACACTAAAAGCAATTCCTATGTCCGCTCACACTGTCAAACACAGAATTAAAGACATGGCTGAAGATATTGAAAATCAAGTTATCAACCAAAGAACTTGTATGCATATAAGCATAACCAATGGACACAGACAATGTGGGGGGGGTGATGAAGGCTGGGGTTGGGGGGCAGGGGAAGGCTGGGAGAGGACAATGCGGGTATAGGGGGGCATATGTAATACTTTCAACAATAAAGAATTAAAAAAACACCTTTAACCAATAAAAAAAAGAAAATCAAGTTATAAAAATGGTGGAAAATTCACCATTTTATTCAATTCAACTTGACAAATCAACGGACTTAAGTAACAAGGCACTTCTCCTTTGTTCTGTGAGGGTTGAGTGTGAAGGAGAGTTACAGGAAGAACTACTTTGTTTGCTCAACTGGCCAGGTGGAACAACTAGCTCTGAGATTTTTGAAGCACTTAAGAGTTATTTCCTAGAACACAGAATTGAATGGAAAAAATGTATTGGGATATGTACTGACAGTGCCGCAAACATGACTGGACATCTTTCAGGAACTGTTGCAAAGGTGAAAAACGTTGGTCACCCAGACATTTTGTTTACACACTGCATTACACATCGTGAGCAACTTGCAGTGAAAAAAAAATGTCCCCAGAACTACACTAAGTATTATCAGATGTTATTAAAATTATAATGAAATTTGACACAAAGCTCTCAATTCTCAAATATTTGAGGCACTTTGCAAAGAAATGGGTTCCCAGTATACTCACCTTCTTCTTCACACTGAGGTGAGATAGATGTTGAGGGGCAAGATACTAACCCAACTGTTTACCCTGTGCGGAGAAGTCAAAATATTTTTCCAGCGGCAAAATAATCTGAAATTACAAGAACTCTTCTCCGACGATGAGTGGGTAGCCAAGCAGATATTGTTTTGCTATTAAATGAATTAAACATATCCTTGCAAGGACAACTTAAGGACGTGTTCACACTACGAGGTAAAATGGACACTTTTCAAAAGAAAATATTACTGTGGCAAATGCGGTTGGCTGAAGAAAATCTGCAAATGTTTTCAAACTTCGATGAATATATGAGAGAGAAGGATGTCAACCGGCAGGTGGTAACCATTGTTCAACAGCACTTACAATCACTCACAGAACCTTTTGGTCATTATTACCCAAAGAAAGAAGATCCCAGGCATAGCAATATATGGATAATAGATCCATTTGCAGCAAACATTGAAGACAGCAATTTAAGCATGAATGAAAAAGAAAGCCTCATTGATCCATCATCCGACGACAGTCTCAACGCTAAATCCCAGTCATCCTTATCAAGTCCTCATTTTTGGATCTCCATTAAAAGTGAATACCCATTGCTGAGTGAAAAGGCAATGAAAATTTTGATTCAATTTTCAACAACATATTTGTTGAAAAAACATTTTCATCTGTCACAGCAATTAAAACTTGGTACTGGTCTCGGCTTGAAATAAATATGGCTCTCCATCTTGCAGTAACAACATTGGAGTAAAAAATCCATAAACTTATTTCAAGCAAACAGGAGCAAATATCACATTCTAAAAATGTTTAATACTTAAAGAAGCTTCAATTATTTCATAAAAATTAAACTTACTTTAATAAATTTGTTACAAGTAAACAACCTTTGAAGATTTTGATACGATTAAATAAGTATTTATAATGTTGTTATATTAAACTAGGGCCCAGTGCACGAATTTGTGCACCTTGAAAGGAACTGTGGGCTGCAAGGCTGTGGTGGACACAGGGGCGGGTCTCGGCCTATCCTCCAAACCCCTGCCAGCCCCCAACCCCTGTTGTGGCTCTCTGGTCCCCTCTCCCCACTCCCACCGCTGCCATTCCCAAACACTGATGGTGCCGGCCCCACTCACACCTGCTGACAGCCAGCAGTGGATGCAAGTGGGGCCAGTGCCGTCAGTGGGTGCGAGCAGGGGTTCAGGCGCCAGCTGTGTGAGTGGGGCCGGCGCCAGCAGTGGGTGCGAGAGGTGGCTCCAGTGCAGCAGCGGGTGTGAGTGGTAGCTGCCAGCCCCAATTGTCCCTCAGGAGCGGGGGGAGGTGGAGAAGCTCTAAGGGGTGATCAGAGCCAGCAGCTGCTGCTCACACCTGCTGACAGTGCTGGGTGCTAGTGGGGCCAGTGCAGGCAGCAGGTGCGAGTGCCTGGTGGAATCGCGGCGTATGGGAGCAAAAAAATTTTCAGTGACCACCAGAGGCTTGCCCTGATGACAGCGACCAGTGCCCCGTATTGGTCTAATGCCCCCACTCACCTGCTCCACCATCCTGCCACAGCCAATGCCTGCCATATCCCGTGCGCCCCTCCTGGTGGTCAGCACACGTCATAGCCAACGGTTGTTCTGCCGTTTGGTCTATTTGCATATTAGGGTTTTCTATATATAGATAGGTGCATTTCATATTAATAAAATGGAAATTCTCTGATCATTTTATAAATGTATTTATCTTTTTTAAAACATCTTATTAGTGGTCTGCAGGATTTAAAATTATGAATTTAGTGGTCCATGAGGTCCGAAAGGTTGGCGACTGCTGCCATAGATGATGGTATTCTCTATTTCACCAGACGTAAAAGCATCAGTGTCATTTCACGGCAACAAATAGATCATTTTTGAAAGATGCATGGTATTTCCTTAACACGTTAAGTGTCCAGTCAGTCACCAGCGACTGACACTACACTTTCTGTCCGGAAGACAAAAACAGTTTGGGCACTTAACGTGTTAATACTTTCCTTGGACTAGTATCAGAAAGAAAATCTTACTCCTGACTCCAGTTCATTTGCTATCTTACCCATTCATTCTTGTTGTTGTTCATATATTTTTATTGATTACAGAGAAGGGAGAGGGTGAGAGATAGAAACATCAATGATCAGAATCATTGATCAGCTACCTCCTGCATGCCCCACATTGAGAATCGAGCCTACAATCCAGGCATGTGCCCTGACGGAGAATTGAACTGTGACCTCCTGGTTCATGGGCTGACACTCAACCACTGAGCCACACCCACCGGCCCCCATTCATTCTTTCCATGGCACTGAAACTACACCTGTAATTTGAGTTATAAAATATGTAGATTTGGCTGCCTTAGCTTTCCAAACTGACCTCACTCCAAGTGTATCCCTCAATAAACTTGTCTTACCTATTCCAGGCAGACAGGATACATTACTAAAACTGATTTTTAAATTATATACTACCAGTGGTCACTTCTTATCCTATGCTTCAGTGACCAATTTAAGGGGGTTTCTCTTCTCTGAAACATTCCTCAAGTACCACAGCCCACACAGTAATCTCCTTCCTAAACTCCAGAAGTGGAATTTTCCAGTGAGGATATGCTTGTCATACTTCTATGTATGTTTGTAAGTGTGCACAATGTATCTGCACCCGGGTTTTAAAGTGAAGAAGCATCACTTTTGCCAATTTTCACACAGAACTTTATTGAAAACACAGACTGAAATAGAGAACCATATGTTTAAACAACAAACAACAGGGTAGCTTACATAGGCAACTCAGTTCATTGGAAGCTCAATACTGAAAAATACTGCAATCTGGACAGCAAGACAAATATCAACAAATATGTTTTCAGCTCTAATATTCATTTGGCATCCAGAAAATGATCCAGCTCAAGCCAAGAACTGGACAAAGTTAACATCAGCATTAAAAATATAAGTTACAACACAAAACCAGACAGTGAAAACCAAAGCACTACTCGGGGCTCTTTGGGAACACAAGGCTGATGAGACAGATGGTTAATCTTATTAGTTTGGTTGTCCTCCATCAGGATCGTTTTGATTGTCTATTTGGGTTTGTAGTGCCTTAGCTAGCTTCTCAAATTCGTGGAATGCAGACATAAACGGCACAGGACTGAAATCATCATCAATTAAGGCTGCTTTTCCATTTCTCATAATATTATTGATATTCTGAAACATTTTAATAACAATTTGAATATTATCATGTGACTCTTGTAAGGTAAAGAGACCCACAAATACCGACAGAGCTTTGGTACTGAATAGAGTTTTTGCCACCACAGGATTTTCAGACATGTTCAACAGCATTTTCAGAACATAAAACTTTGTTGTTGCATCTCCTGTGACTAACAGAGAAAGAAACTCAGACATAAAATTGGCAACCAGTGTGTGATAGTCATTAGTCATAGTGAGGTGTCTAAGCAGCCTTAATCCAAGAAGTTGCTCAGGGGAATCCAAGCCTTGTGCAAAGGTTTCCTCACACACTTGACATATGAATGTTTCAATCATGTTTAGGTGTGGATAAGGTGGAGCCATGAGAATCATATTTTCCAAAAATCTTGTCCTAACTCGGGAGGTGGGATAATCAAGCAATGTTTCAATAAGTGAGACAACACCTGAATCCCGAATGAAATCTCGGGTAAACTGAGAAGCACTTCTCGTACCCATTGCAATTTTATATATTTCCTGAATAAAAGGATCTCGAACCTTTTCCATTAACAGGAGGAGTTCCTCAAACTCTCCAGAACCAATTTTAAGTTCACATTGTATGCAGCTGCAAGACCAACTCTCAGGCTCCGCACTCTCCCTGGTCCTAAGATGCTCTCTAATTTCCCGGACTGACCGGTAGGAGGGTTCACACTCCAATGTGAGCTGATCGGCCTGAGGGGAAGATTCCTCATCTTCCCCTTCCGCATTGGGCTTTCCCACAAACAGTTCAGCGAATGCAGAGGATGCATCTTCAGGAATTCTAAAGGAGCTTGGGGATGGGAAGCCAATCCTATAAGGGCCAGATTTGTATTCAACAGTGACCTCTTCCCAGGTTCGAGGCCTGGATGCTGTATTAATTCCCTCTTCAGCAAAATCTCTGAACCTGGAAGCCCTGTACACAGGATTAGGATTTAGGTCAAAGCAAGCCTCATCCCTATCCCAGAACCAGGACCCAAATATGGCCTCTTCTTCAGACTCCTGCCTGGTCTCTTCTCTGGCCACAGCCCCCAAACTGGACTTTTCCTCTGTCCAGAACAAGGATCCACCAATGGCCCCCTCCTCAGCCCCTGGCATGGACTCACAGATGGCTGAAGCCCCAGCCTCCACACCAGCCTCTTTCTCTGCCCAGAACCAGGACCCAATGATGACATCCTCCTCAAACTTGGGCTCATGCTTGACCCTATTACTGTTATCATCTTTCTGGGCCCTGGGCTTCAAGACAGTATTAGGCTCCTCCTTATCTCTGGGCCTGAACCTATTAATGATCTCTTCAGGCAAAAACCAAGACTCATTATAGTACTCATCTTCAGACTCAGATTCAAAAAAGTCCTCTTTCTTTGTCCTGGGTTTGGACTTAGCATTTGCCTCATCCCTGGCTCTGGGTCTGAACAAGTTATTGGCATTTTCTCCAGACCACAAGCAGAATGGGTTGCCAGACTCCTCCTCAGACCCAGACCAGGAATCAACATAGGGTTCTTGCTTGGATCTGGGCCTAGACCTGGGGTTAGGCTGATGTTTAGCCCTGTGCCTGGACCTGGTACTGGCCTCTTCCCTGGGCCATGATCTGATAGTGGCCTCTTCTCCAGCCCAGAGAGAAGACATCGTAGAGGTCTCATCTGCTGACCAGAATCCAGATTCATTAGACGCTTCCTCTCTGGCCCTGGGCCTGGGATAGCACCAAGACCCCATATTAGTTTCCTCCCCTGATCCAAACCAGGGTTGAATTCCTGACTGACCCTGGGAGCCAGGAAAGGTCTCAGGGTCCACATTTACCAGTTCCCTATCTACAGATAGGGCTATGGGTTTAGCAACTGATACAGACTCAGTACTGACTAGTGGCCAAGCTGCTGCATTGGTTTGGGGCATGCCCTCTGTTTGGGACATTGCTTCAGCTCCAAATTCAGCCTGGGCCCAAGCCTGGGCTTCATCCTTGGGCCTTGCCCCAGGGATTGCCTTGGCCTCAGTTTTAGGACGTGCCCCGCCTACTGCCCTGGCCTCAGTTTTGGGCCTTGCCCCAACCACTGCCTGTGGTTCAGTTTTGCGTCTTGCCCCAGACATTGCTTGGGACTCAGTTTTGGGCCTTGCCCCATTCATAGCCTTTGACTCAGTTTTGGGTCTTGCCCCATTCATAGCCTTTGACTCAGTTTTGGGCCTTGCCCCAGGCATTGCCTGGGTCTGGGTCCTAACCTTGGGTCTGACCACCATCTGGACATCATTCTCTCTCTCAGTTCCACCCCCAACCTCTTCTCCAGCCTTCTTTTCAGGCTTGGCCTGGGCACTAGGTTCAATCTCAGCCCCAGTCATAGTACCCGTTACAGAAAAGACACAGTTAAAATATCAGTAGCACAGTCTGAGCCTCTACCACAGATGTGTCACAGTCTCTATCTTCACACTCTGATCCTTCGGTGATTCAGACAATACAGTTAGAAATAAGAGTTAGAGTCAATCACCAGTCCAGCAGTCAATAAGCCTCCTTCCCAAGACGAGCCACAACCAATATTATAGACAGGGTGCAGAAGAGGCACAACCAAGCTGGGGGAGAACGGATGGTTCCCAGGTGGGGGCGGATCCGCTGAGGGTGGTGGTCAGCAGCAATTCCAACACCACCAGAGCTGCCACTAGAGGTGAATCTAGAGAGAGAGATCAGCATGGGGCTTTGAGTCTCTTCCAATTGTGTCACTCCAAGTGGAGACTCACACACAGACACTGAACCTTGAATACTTGGTGGAGCTGTTTGGCTATTAGAAAATCTGTCACCCTCATTCCCCCAGAGCTGCCACATACTTGGCCTGCCACAAAATAGGTGTGAGGTTGGTGGGGAAAGTATGTTGGTAATGGAGCTAAGGAGCCCCCAGACTAGATGCTAATCACTTTTGGACCTGTGTTAGTCTCAACTATCCCACTCCCATACTAACCTGCTCTGATGTGGTACAATATCCCCTCCCTTGCTCTGTTCCAGTGGTATTCAGCTGTACAGCAGATAGCAGGCTGTCCTATGTACAAGTAAACATACAAGAGAAAATGAACTCTGAGTGCTTAGTTGACAGGCAGACACCCTGACGCCTGATGCAAACACCTCCCTTTCTGTTTAAGGGTCTAATTTTTCTTTTCTTTTTTTTTTTAAAAAATATATTTTATTGATTTTTTACAGAGAGGAGGGGAGAGGGATAGAGATAGAGACATCGATGAGAGAGAAACATCGATCAGCCGCCTTCTGCACACTCCCCACTGGGGATGTGCCCGCAACCAAGGCACATGCCCCTGACTGGAATCGAACCCGGGACCCTTCAGTCCGCAGGCCAACACTCCATCCACTGAGCCAAACCAGTCAGGGCTAATTTTTCTAATGTTTCCTGTCTCCTGGTTCTTGACCCCAGGTCTTCTCTCATTCACACCCAACACGTACCCAGATATTTCTAGTATCTCCTGCAGGAAATGCACAGGGGAGGCTGTAACAATGTGAAAATCTGGCAGGGCAGGAGAGGTGGATCACAAAGACCTGCCATAATCTTACTCGGTAACTGTCCCTTGCATTGTCCCTCTTTGCACCAACCTGCAGAGAACTGAGCCAATCTCTTCCTCTTTTCCTTCCTTGCAGAAAGTGACCAGCCTTAAAGCAAGCCTATGGACAGACAGACAAAAAGATAAGACAGTCAGGAGACCATGGTAGCAACTGAGCACTTGATGGGAGTCCAACACCAATGATGGGGTCCACATGTTATTTGTCTTTCAATATTTAGGGTCTTCCTGGTCGAATACTCTCGTTTTTATCCAGTCCCTCTGTTTCAGGATTCCAGATAACGACATATTTTCTTGACGTCACAGTCTTCCCATTGCTCCCTTCTCCAATTCTGAGGATTCACCACTAGGTGCACCACATCCCTTTGCCTTGCGCAGCATAAATTGGGGGAAGGGCTCCCGCATATTCTAGAAAACAGGTTGTGCAGTGGCACTTGTAATTATGAATCTGTCTCACCCTCACCTCTAAGCCTATCTTTTTCTGCCCACTTTTGGTTGAAATAAAGGGAGGAGGTTAAGAGAAGTACCTAGAAGCTGGTACACAGGGAACACCCCAATTCTGCATACAGTCAATGCTGTCCACCAATCCCCATCCCCACACACCTCCAGATCCAGGCTATTTTCCTGCTCCAACTTTCTCAAGCCGCTCCTCTAGAGATGCACCCTGCAGCCTGAAATCGCCGGACCTACCACGCAAACATGAGGCTTTGGCATCAACGGGCGCCTGTGGGAAGGGAGAGCACCCAGAACGCAGGGCCCAACAGGCCCCTTTCCACAATCACGGCCCTGAGTAACCATCGCCATCGCCCCAGCGCCCCCACCCCCACCCCCGCTCCCGCTCCCGCTCCGCCATTTCTCCCAGCACCTCCCCTCAGCCCTCTCCCAGCACAGACACCTCGAAGGCGGGGCGCGGGCGCCGGAGAGCCGGCTGGGGAGCAGCGCGCGTGCTTCGCCTCCGCAAACGCCCGGAAGCCCCTCCGGCCCCTGCGCCTTGGCCCGGCCCGTGCCGCCTCCTCGCCGGGGTCCCCGGCGCTGCGCTCCGCTCCGCTCTCGGGGACCGGCTCCGACAGCCCGGCTCGCCTCCTCCTCGCCAGGATGCCAGGGTCGCGGCGCGGGCTGTAAGCGGGTGGGAGCGGGGCCGCCCCCCGCCCCCCGCCCCCCACTTGCCTTTCCAGGCTCGGGGCCTGGTGGTCGTCCTCCCCGCCTCTCAGAGCTGCTCACGCAGATCCCACCGCCGGCCGTGAGCGCGGAACCGCAAAGAGGCGTCCCGCCCCCGCGCCGCTGCACCAAACCGGCAGGGGCTGCGCAGGCTGCGACAGAAGCGCTGGCAGCGAGGGTGTCGGGAAGGGGCGGAGGGATACAGCACGAATGGGCTCGACGCCCCCCTGGGCCCACCGTAGTTCCGACCCGAGGGGGCGGGGCCGGCCGGGGTCCGGGCCAGACCAGACCCAGCCCGAGGGGCGGCTTAGCGCCAGCCCGCCTCCGGGCACCAGCGCGGCCCCCTGCCTGGCGACCACCCCCACGGCAGCGCCCTTCCTGGCGCTACAATCAGGGGGTCGGCGGGCGGGCGGGGGCCTGGGGGGCGGATGGGGAGGGAGGTCCATCGGAGCTGGGCTGGTCGCTGCAGCGGAAGGATACAAAGCGCCCTTGGTCTGTGCATCCCCAGACAGCTCTGTCTGCCCACCTCCCCCTCCTCCATCCCACCAGCCATCCTTCCAGACGCGATGGGAGAGGAGGGGCTGTGGGGACTGCGGGCTGTGAGGAGGGGGGTGTGGGGGGGGGAGGAGAGCCAAGGCCAGACCACCCCAGACATCCTGGGGTGGCCCCAAATGTTTCTTTTATTGTTCACAGTCCAGGAGAGGGGAGGAAGGTGGGAGGGGGCTGACATGGAGGCCTCACCACTTGTTCCTCTTCTATAGGAGAGCAGATCTAGACCTCTAACCCTGGCAAACAGTCCAGTGCTCTGCACCCAGAGTCATTCTTTCTGTCACACTGCTTTTTCTCTCATTCGAAATGATTATACGTGTTGCCATTTTGTGGTCCCCACTGTTGCCCAAGAGTTCTTTTCCCTGCCAGGACCCACGCTGGCCATGCAATCTTCCTTGCCTGTAGCCCCATAGCCAAGTATCAAGCACCAGGTAGGGCAGGGCCTGGCTCCTCTTCCTCTGGTTCTGTCTGTCAAGTCTTCTCTGGCAGTCACATCCAAGCTATCATAATCTTTGGCATTGTGGAAATGTGTCAGGGATTAGAACCAGCTTGGATCTCAGCCACTTCCCATATACACCTGTCTAGTTTGCCCAGTTATTCTTTGGATAAGGCTCTCGCATGCATGCACCCAATTCCCAAGGCAGAAACCTGGCCATTCCTTCACCCCTACATCCTTCCTCTAGTCTTGAGCCCCTCCTTTTTGTGCCACATCCAAACAGTGCAATCATGGTTAAGCACACTCTGGTTGAACACAAACCTGCTGGCACTGATCTCCTTTTGAAAACCGAATTAAATGGCACCCCTCACTGCAGTAGGTTGTATGAAGGTCCCTCAAGCATGTCCATGTCTAATTCTCCCAAACCTATAAAAGTGTGATGTTAAATGGCAAAGGAGAATTAAGATTGCTAATCAGCTGAATTTAAAGATTATGGATATGCTGCATTATCCTGGCCAATGTAATCTCAAAGGTACTTTAAATGTGGAAGAGCCAGGTAGAAGAATCAGTGTTACAGTGAAGTGGCATGACAAAGACTGGACATGCTGACAGGCCATTACTAGTTTTAAAGATGAAAGGAAGCCAGGGGTCAAGGAATGCAGGCAGCCCCAGAATCTGGAGATAATGGATGCCAATTATCAGAGGACAGCCACTTTTACTATACAGTTTAAATGGCGTTAGTTGAATTGTGGATTTTTTTTTCTTTGTTCCACAGTATACTCTGTTGGGTGAATACCAGGCTTGAAGAAGGGAATCTGAGTGAAGCAGGTTAGTAAGAAGCAAGGAAAATTCCTTGGCAAGTGGAATAGGGAAACTGAGACATAGTTAATTGGCCAAGCAATTTACAGCCAGATACTAAATCACCAGGTCTTATCTTCCCTAACCAAGGACACTTAGCAAGTGGTTTACACATTACAGAAGGTGCAGGGGCAGACCCACCTAGGTCCTGGTCCCTCTTCAGTGACATTCTTTGAAGGTGAAACTGACCAGAGAATGACCCTGACCCCTCTATAGACTCATTTTGACAAATCAACATATTAAAGGACACACTTGGAAAGCTGAAGACTATTCTCTTGAGATCCTCCCCTGAAACCTCCCTTAAAATTCCCCCCTTTAGAAAACAGATAAAAGCCATTAAGACAAAGGACCCAGTGTATGCTCTCTCTAGAGCAGTGGTTCTCAACCTTCCTAATGCCGCGACCCTTTAATACAGTTCCTCATGTTGTGGTGACCCCCAACCATAAAATTATTTTCGTTGCTACTTCATAACTGTAATTTTACTACTGTTATGAATCGTAATGTAAATATCTGATATGCAGGATATATTTTCATTGTTACAAATTGAACATAATTAAAGCATAGTGATTAATCACAAAAACAATATGTAATTATATATGTGTTTTCCGATGGTCTTAGGCGACCCCTGTGAAAGGGTCGTTCGACCCCCAAAGGGGTTGCGACCCACAGGTTGAGAACCGCTGCTCTAAGAGTAACCAGGGGAGCAGCAGGCAGTGGTAGCTTTTCCTGGGCTAACCCCCTGAACCTGTCTCAAAGGGCTCTCCTTTTGCCTAACTTTTCAGTGAGCCAAAAATCAGTTCTACCTCGGCTCACTCCTGTTGCTGTGATCTTGCCTCTTCTATTTGGAGCCCTTCCTTTGTCTCACTGTCCCCAGCTTTAATAAATGTACTCTCAAAATCACCTGGACTTGTATTGTGAAATCCTTCCTGCACAAAGTGAAGAACCCACACGTTCCAAACTGTGCAGGGCAGACCGCCTTGGTCCTGGTCTTTTCCAGTGACATGACTACTGCTTGGATCTGTGGGTGGGTGTGAATCTCTTTGACTCTAAACTGCTCCTTCTCTTTCTTAAAGCTACTTGTGTCTTTCATTCATTCAACAAGTATATATTGAGTATAGACTTTGTTCTAGGCACTAGGGATGCAGAGTAAACAACAACAACAAAAAAAGAATTTCCAGTTCTTATGGAGCTTACATTCACTTGTGGTTTCTATATTATTTAATTTCCTAATAAAAAGTTTTCAATCATGCCAGCATAAGGTATCTGGTAATTCTCAAGGTGCTGGAATATTGATTCCAAGATATTTATTGACAGGGGAGTGGATCTGCAAAAGGTTGACTTTACTGTGAGACTTTGAAATATTTTTTTTGTGTAACTTGTTCTCAATTCGTTGATAGAATAGGACTCAGTAATGGCGAACCTATGACATGCGTGTCAGAGGTGACACGTGAACTCATTTTTTTGGTTGATTTTTCTTTGTTAAATGGCATTTAAATATATAAAATAAGTATCAAAAATATAAATCTTTGTTTTACTATGGTTGCAAAGATCAAAAAAATTTCTATATGTGACACGGCACCAGAGTTAAGTTAGGGTTTTTCAAAATGCTGACACGCCGACCTCAAAAGGTTCGCCATCACTGGAATAGGTGTTGCTGGTGGAAAATAAGGCTCTTCCAGGGAATCAAGAGAAAAGCATTTTGGGGACCCATGCATGGAAGGATGAGATGTAGCGGTAAGATTTATTGGAGCTGGAGCAAACACAAAGGACTGTCCCTAAGTGCCCAATGTCTCATCTACTATCAGGTGACTTAGCTCCGTCCAGCTGTGTAAGAAGCCAAGCATTGTCTTCACCAAGCCCAGAAAAAGGGCCAGAATCCAGAGATGTTATGCCATTACCCGGTATCAGCAGGGCATGCAAGGCTTTCATAGTTCAGGTAAGACCATGCCAAAGCTTAGTCCAGCTCAGTCTCTATCTCCATTCAGCTAGCTTAGTCTCTGCTCCCTGCTGTGCTCCAGCTGGTGCTGTGCTACTGCACCAAACCTGCGCCGGGAGCCTTGCAGCTACTGTGGAGAGAGAACTCACCCAAATAGGCGACGGAAGTGGCAAACATGTGCTACCAAGAGGGGCCTTTGTTAGGCTTTGATTATATTACCTCAGGCTTAGGAGAGGCTTTTCTTTTTATTTTTTTAAATATATTTTATTGATTTTTCACAGAGAGGAAGGGAGAGGGATAGGGAGTTAGAAACATCGATCAGTTGCCTCCTGCACACCCCCCACTGGGGATGTGCCCGCAACCAAGGTACATGCCCTTGACTGGAATTGAACCTGGGATCCTTCAGTCTGCAGGCCGACGCTCTATCCACTGAGCCAAACCGCTCAGGGCTCTTTTTATTTTTTTTAAAAAAAATTATCTTTATCGTTGAAAGTATTACAGGTGTCCTCTTTTTTTGTGTTTTTTCCCCCCTTTCCCCCCTTACCCGCCCCTCCAGGCCTTCACCACTCTATTGTCTGTGTCCATGGGTTATGCATATATGCATATAAGTTCCCTGGTTCATCACTTCCCTCCCACCCCCACCTTCTCTCTGAAATTCCTCAGTTTGTTCCATGCTTCCATGTCTCTGGTTCTATTTTATTCATTAGTTTATTTTGTTCATTAGACTTCACATATGAGTGAGATCATGTGGTTCTTATCTTTCTCTGACTGGTTTATTTTGGTTAGCATAATACTCTCCAGGTCCTTCCATGCTGTTTGCAAGTGGTAAGAGTTCTTTCTTTTATAGAGTTGCATAGTATTCCATTGTGTAAATGTATCACAGGTGTTTTTTGTTTGTTTGTTTGTTTGTTTTTTTATCCACTCATCTGATGATGGGCACTTGGGCTGTTTCCAAATCTTACCTACTGTAAATTGTGCTGCTATGAACATGGGGGTGCATATATTCTTTCTGATTGGTGTTTCTGATTTCTTGGGATATATTCCTAGAAGTGGGATTACTGGGTCAAATGGGAGTTAATTTTTTTAATTTTTTGAGGAAACTCCATACTGTTTTCCACAGTGGCTGCATCAGTCTGTATTCCCACCACAGTATATTAGGGTTCCCTTTTCTCCACATCTTTACCAACACTTGTCATTTGTTGATTTGTTGATGACAGCCATTCCAACAGGTGTGAGATAGTACCTCATTGTCATTTTGATGTACATCTCTCTCAGATGATCAGTGTCTTTGAGAATTTTTTCATATGTCTTTGGCCTTCTGTATGTCCACTTTGGAGAAGTGTCTATTTAGGTCCTTTGCCCATTTTTAAAATTGGATTGTTTGTCTACCTTTTGTTTAATTATATGAGTTCCCTATATATTTTGGAAATTAATTCCTTATGAGATATATCATTGTCAAATATGTTCTCCCATGCAGCGGGCTCCCTTTTCATTTTATTGATGGTTTCTTTTGCTGTGCAGAAATTTTTTTGTAATGTAGTCCTGTTTGTTTATTTTCTCCTGAGTTTCCTTTGTCCTAGATGTATCTGTAAACACATTGCTATGAAAGATGTCTGCAATTTTGCTGCCTATGGTTTCTTCTAAGATTTTTATGGTTTCCTGTCCTACATTTAAGTCCTTTATCCTCTTTGAGTTTATCCTTGTGTATGGTGTAAGTTGGTGGTCTAGTTTCATTTTTTTGGATGTATCTGTTCAATTTTCCCAACACCATTTATTGAAGACACTGTCTTGACTCCATTGTATGCTCTTGGAAAGGCTTTTCTTTTAAACTAACCAATTTCTTGCTTGGCTCTTCGCAGGCTTGTGTTGGGTCCTACTGTCTTTATTCCCACATTTTCCAGGCTAGACTCTGCCCCTTTATGGTGAACATCTTGGCTCTTACTGCACATGTCTCAAAGTAGAAGGCCCATCCCTGCACCATCTTGGTTTCTACTGTACATGCCTCAGTAGAAGGACCTACCCCTGTGTCATGAGGCAATGGACAAGTGGTCCCCTTGGGAGATTGGAAAGTTGGTCTGTCCTCCCTACAGGTGGGAAGGGAGGTACAGAGAGCTGTTATCCCCTTGGCAGGATTCAGCTATCCCCTGGGGTGTCTGAAGCTGTAACTTCCAGACCTATGTCTCATAAGTATAACTTCCAGACTCAGCTAGGCCCAGCCAATCTAGCTCCGTTCTCTTTTGTTAACTCCTAGCTGCCTATGCTAACACAGGCACAATATGCCAATTAACATTTATTGAACTGAGGAAAGTCCTATTTTAAGCTCTTTATCTGTATACTAGAGGCCTGGTACATGAATTTGTGCACCAGTGGGGTCCCTCAGCCTGGCTTGTGGGATCAGGCCGAAACTGGCTCTCCGACATCCCCCGAGGGGTCCTGGATTGTGAGAGGGTGCAGGCCAGGCCAAGGGAACCCACTGGTGCATGATTGGGGCTGGGAGGGATGCGGGAGGTTGGCCAGCTGGGAAGGGACCACAGGAAGGCTCCAGGGCCCGTCTTGGTCAGTCTTGATCGGCCAGCCCCAGCAGCAAGCTAACCTACTAGTCAGAGCATCTGCCCCCTGGTGGTCAGTGCACGTCATAGCAACTGGTTAACCAGTCGACTGCCCCTTGGCGGTCAGTACATGTCATAGTGAGTGGTTGAGTGGCCTTAGCATATCATTAGCATATTATGCTTTGATTGAACGACCGAAGTCGACCAGACACTTAGAATATTAGGCTTTTATTATATAAGATACCAGATAGGTGAAATGTCATCTTTAAAATCCAGAGAGCAAAGTAAAGATTGAAATAGGATGCTACTGATTTATGGCTGTCTGACTGCTAATTAATATAATATTTAGTTCTTCCTAAAAATGGATTCCAGTCTGACTGCAATATACATTGTTCCACTCCCCATTATCTCTACTAGCAGTTGTGTAAACCTGACTAGCCTCTGATACTTAAATTTCTTTTTTTTTTAATTAAATCTTTATTGTTCAGATTATTACATTTGTTCCTCTTTTTTCCCCCCCCATAACTCCCCTCCTCCCAGTTCCCGCCCCACCCTCCGCCCTCACTCCCCACCCACTGTCCTCATCCATAGGTGCACGATTTTTGTCCAGTCTCTTCCCACATCTCCCACACCCCTTTCCCCCCCAAGAATAGTCAGTCCATTCCCTTTCTATGTCCCTGATTCTATTATAATCACCAGTTCATTCTGTTCATCAGATTATTTATTCACTTGATTCTTAGATTCACTTGTTGATAGATGCATATTTGTTGTTCATAATTTGTATCTTTACCTTTTTCTTCCTCTTCCTCTTCTTAAAGGATACCTTTCAGCATTTCATATAATCCTGGTTTGGTGGTGATGAACTCCTTTAGCTTTTCCTTATCTGTGAAGCTCTTTATCTGACCTTCAATTCTGAATGATAGCTTTGCTGGATAAAGTAATCTTGGTTGTAGGTTCTTGTTATTCATCACTTTGAATATTTCTTGCCACTCCATTCTGGCCTGCAAAGTTTCTGTTGAGAAATCAGCTAACAGTCGTATGGGTATTCCCTTGTAGGTAACTGAGTTTCTTTCTCTTGCTGTTTTTAAGATTCTCTCTTTATCTTTTGCTCTTGGCATTTCAATTATGATGTGTCTTGGTGTGGTCCTCTTTGGATTCCTTTTGTTTGGGGTTCTCCGCGCTTCTTGGACCTGTAAGTCCATTTCTTTCACCAGGTGGGGGAAGTTTTCTGTCATTATTTCTTCAAATAGGTTTTCAATATCTTGCTCTCTCTCATCTTCTGGCACCCCTATAATTCTGATGTTGGTACGCTTGAAGCTGTCCCAGAGGCTCCTTACACTATCCTCGCATTTTTGGATTCTTTCTTCATTTTGCTTTTCCGGTTGGGTGTTTTTTGCTTCCTCACATTTCAAATCATTGACTTGATTCTTGCGCTCCTCTGGTCTGCTGTCGGGCGTCTGTATAATATTCGTTATTTCAGTCCGTGTATGCTTAATTTCTAGTTGGTTCCCCAATATAAGATCGAGGGTCTTATTAGTTTTCGTGTAGATCTCATTAAGTTTATCGGCAGCTTCTAAACAGTTCTTGAGAGACCTTAAAAGTGTGGTTCTGAACTCTATATCTTCCATTGACAATTTTGTCCTGTTTCTTTGTCTCCGCATTTTGTTATGCTTCCTTGGTGCACCCCCTAGTGGTCTTTGTTCGCAGTCTTATAGTTAAATCTTGATTGTTGTAGCTAATTCCAGGGAGGGTTTGACCTCCAGGCCAAGTGGCTATGAGAATCAGCTGTGTCAGCAGTGAGAGAACTTCTGTCCTCTAGGGAGGTGCTAATCTAGCCTTTGCCTGAGGCTATCCGGCAAATGCCTCTGTGCAGGGCTTGGGCGGGGCGGGTCGCACAGGATCAACAGGGTGGGCCGGAGAGAGCAGTTATGGCGGCTCTCAGTCCTGTCCCAAGGGGCTCTGCCTCTCTGAGTCCCAGCACCTGCTGCAAAGCTCGGAGAGAAAGCTGCACTCGCTCTGACCAAAGCCAGACAGTCCCGCTTCTCCCGTTTGAGTCTAGGTCCCTAAAGACTCGCCCGGATCTGGAGCTCAGAGTCTGCGACTCCCTCCCGATTGAAAACAACAACCGCGCCCTCCGCCGCCAGCCCGCTCCACGCACTCCGCACCTCAGAATTTGACTTCAGCACTGCGCCTCCTCTGAGTGTCCGTATGCGTTTCTCTTTCCTCCTAGTTGTAGGACTTCCACTCAGCCAGCGTTCCTGTGGTTCTGGGTGATGTCCCTTCCGTTTTTTGGTTTCACTTTTGAAGTAGTTGTTCAAAGCAGCAAACTCCAGCGTTAACCTATGCCGCCATCTTGGTTCTCCTTAAATTTCTCTAGTCTAAGTACCTGACATTAAGCTTTTGATTGCCCAGGTATCTATTTCAAAAGACATCCATCTTGCACAAAGACATTGCCAGCTGTATGACACAGCTACTAGGAAAACAACTGGATAATGAATGAGGCCACCCTCATCTATGAAGTTCTCAGAAAACCCTGGGTAATGTAGATAACTGAGTCCTTGAATGACTCCACTTTATCCATTCCACAACCTATTTAAATAAAGTATAAAAATAAAGTTTTTATGCTCTATTTATTTAATCTTCATCCAAGGATACGATTTTATTGATTTTAGAGAGAGGAAGGGAAAAGAGAGAGAGAAAAAGAGACATCAATGTGAGAGAGAAACATCAATCTGCTGCCTCCCATATGTGTCCCGACTGGGGATAAACCTGAAACCTATGTATGTGGCCTAATCTTGAATTGAACCCACAACCTTCTGGTGTACGGGACTATGCTCGAACTGACTTAGCCACCTGGTCAGGGCCCTGCTCTTATACTTTAAATAAGCCAATAAAGAGTGAACCTCTAGAAACCCGAAGCTCCTCACCCTCAGACCTAACAAAAGCAAAGTCCCAGGTTTGTTGTGTCACCCCCCTCGCCTGCCCCCCACATTACTAACTGAGGGAGCTACCATCAATAGGCTCAAGAGCTATGGAACAACTTCAGAACCAAACATTCTCCCAAGAATTAACCCCAGGATACAGAAGGGCTATGGAACAATTTCAGAATCAAACATTCTCCCAAGCATTAAGCCCAGGTTAGAGAAGCAGCTGTGATGCTTCATCATACCTACAACTCTGCCCACACCCCCACCCCCACATCCCACATCCATGCAAGTGAACTTTCACACTAGAATATCCCTTGCCTTTGCAGCTCAAATGATCTCCGTTCTCTCTCAAACATTGTGGGCATGGACCTGGGTTTATGCCCACTTAATTTAATTTGCCTCTGTTCTCTCCTTCATGTGCCACAGACAAACTTTTCTTCTGGGATCTCCCTTTTGTCCAAGTCTGAGCCAAACCCTGTTCATTCTTAGAATGTATCTATTCTTCTCTCCCTGATTTTCAAGAGCCTTGCATAGGAACTCAAGTCACTTGCAGTTGGGACCAAGCAGACCAGGTTGAGTTCTTGTGATAAAATTGACTCAACAGATGTCTACTTTCAATAGAGGCTGAAGAGCCTCCTGGGAAAGATCTCAACCTAACTTTACTACTTGAGACAAGGCATATCTGGAGAACTGGTGGGTAGACTTGACCCAAGAATATTTTCAGTTCACATTTGGTGTGGGTTCTGCTTTAAGAGAATTTATCCTGAGGGAAAACAGAGCCAGGCACAATGACCTCAGCCCAGGAACACTACCTGGTCATTAGGGGAAAACAGCTATTCTAATGGAAGCCTGTGGAATAGGGCTCCTATTTTTTTCTGTTCTAACATATGCCCTCAACTGTATGTTTGTCATAACAAAGGCAGGTTCATAAGTTATCCCAGAAAGCACTGTTTTAAAATAAACTCTTTTATACTTTGGGGTGCAAATCTCATTTATAAAGTGCAACCTAAAGAGAGGAAAACATCCTTCTCTCTATTCTCTAGACTACTCAGCTCTGACATGATGAGGACTCTAGGTATGGGAAGTGGTTGGGAAAATTAGAAGGAGCAGTTGGAGGGACTTAAGTGTTTGACAGTAAAACTTAGTGTGGCAACAACACTTGAAAAAATCATGTGAAAGCCACTGATATTCAGGACATGGAAAATACTCCTTGAGGAATGCTAGATCTAAAGGGGTTGATGAGGTGAGGTTATTAGATTTGCTGGGAGAGGAAATCCTGAATTTCCACAATGCCAGCAAATACTGACATTTAATTGAATGTCAAATTACTTTCAAAATAGAAAGAAAATGAGAAGTATACAGTACCTTTTGTTATGTTTCAGATTACCTAACCATCACTTACTTATTTTACTTATTTATTTCTAAACATTTGTTTTTTAATTGACTTTAGAGAGAGGAAGGGAAAGGGAGAGAGGGATAAAAACATCAATGATGAGAGAGAATCATTGATCAGCTGCATCCTGCACACCCCCTACTGAGGATTGAGCCTGCAACCTGGGCATGTGCCCTGATCAGGAATCTAACTATGACCTCCTGGTTCATGGGTCAACACTAAACCACTGAGCCACACTGGCTGGGTCATCACTTACTTATTGCATCAGTACCATGGGACATCATCACAGCCTGTGTCCAGCCAGCAAAGTAGGGGAAAAAAAGAGTAGAGGTAGTCCACCTGCCTCTTAAAATCCTCAGTCAAGAAATGCCCACATAATTTTCACTCATATCGCACTGACTGGAATTCAATCACCATTTATAGAAAATCCTGTTTACAAGCAATGCTAAGACAACTAAATATTCACATGTAAAAGAATAAAGTTGGTTCAGCAAATCAGGGAGAGTCGAACTTCCTTGACCTGATAAAGAATATCTACAAAAACTCTATAGCTGATATCACACTTAATGGTTAAAACTAGAAGCTTTATCATTAAGATCAGGAAAAAGTCAAGTATGTTCCCTCACACCACTCCTTTACATTATATGGGAATTCATACCAAATGCATTAAGACCAGAAAAGGAAATAAAAGGAATATAGATTGGAAGAAGAAATAACACTATCTTTGTTCACAGATGACATGACTGTGTATGTAGAAAGTCTGAAAGAATAAACAAAAAACTCCTGGAACTAATAAGACATTCTAACAAGTTTAGAGGATAAGGTTAATAAACAAAAGTCACTTGCTTTAGTATATACTAGTAATGAACAAGTTAAGTTTGAAATTAATAACATAATACTTTTAGCACCTCAAAAAGAAAGTTGGAGAAGCTTTATTATTTTCATACAAAGCATACTTCAAAGGAAGGTAAATTATCAGGAATAAAGATCACACTACAAATGATAAGTGGATCAAATCAAAGACATAATAACCCTTAGTGCAAGCATGTCAACCGCGTGACCCATGGGCCGCATGCGGCCCACAGTGAATATTTTTGCAGCCCAGCCAATATAACGGTATATAAAAAACATTTTAATAAAAATTTCCTGACTTAATTTTTACAATATCCTGTTATATATAACTAGAGGCCCAGTGCACGAAAATTCATGCACTTGGGGGTGAGGGTGGGGGGGTTCCTAAGCCCGGTCTGCGCCCTCTTGCAGCCCAGGAGCCCTCGGGGGATGTCTGACTGATGATGTGGGGTGTGGACCTAAGCAGCAGTCTAGCCTCCCTCTTCGGGAGGCGACCCGTGGGCTGACTGGGGGATAGCACCAGCCAGCGAGCAGCCAGCCCCACACCCCAATCGCCCCTCCACCACCACCTCTGATCACCTTCCCCTCCCTCTACCCCAGCCGTGGGCAAACTATGGCCCACGGGCCGGATCCAGCCCATTTGAAATGAATAAAACTAAAAAAAAAAAAAAAAAAAAAAAGACCGTACCCTTTTATGTAATGATGTTTACTTTGAATTTATATTAGTTCACACAAACACTCCATCCATGCTTTTGTTCCGGCCCTCCAGTCCAGTTTAAGAATCCATTGTGGCCCTCGAGTAAAAAAGTTTGCCCACCCCTGCTCTACCCGCTGGTACCTGCCTTGGTTGGCCTGGTACCACCCATTTGCTGGCCCTGCCCCCAGCTGACCAGTAGTTCCACTGTTTGGTTGATTTGCATATGAGGCTTTTATTATACAGGATTATTAATAACAAACTACAACGTTTGCTAATGACTGATTACTATAATCATGTTGCATTTATTTCCCTCATGTGCCTTACACACAGGTGCACCATTTCTCTCCACTAATACTAGCAGCAAATATTTTAGCAGCTGATTGCCATGTCATTAGTCTTGCACTGACTTATTTGGTGTGTGCAACAGGAAATATTTCGCTTTCAGAGAACAAGAAAAATAGGTTTATTTGCATTATGCTTATTAATTTGTGCAGTTATTCAGTGTCTGATAAGTTAATGTTCAAGAAAAAGATATTAATTTTTATTAAAATGATTTTATGTTAACGGTAACTCATTTATTTCATATTCAGCATGTTTCTATCGAAATAAACCTACGTTTCTATGAAAATTGAAGCTTTTGTTTTTTTGCAGCCCACATAAATGTAAACCTTGTTTATTTGGCCCATGTTAGCCTTTGAGTTTGATATACTTGCCTTAGTGTGTATGCCTTAACAAAAGAGTATAAAAATATATGAGGCATAAGAAAATTATTTATGGAAAGCATATAAGTGCATGCTATCATCTCACTTCCTTAAGTAGTTTAGGTTCTATCATTGGATCAAGTCAGATTAGTATAACTTAAATATTTTGACCTCACAGAAGGTTTAAAAGTTATATCATACAGGCTTCTTCAAGTTTAGATTAGGATAATAAAGAAATGTTATAAGCAACTCTATGCACATTAATTTTTATAATCAAGTTGAAAAGGACCAATTCCTAGGCACCATGTATCAAAAGTCACACAAAGGAAATAAATAATTCAAATAGATTCTATTTTTTAAAAAAATATTTTTATTGACAGAGAGGGAGGGAGAGGGAGAGAGAGATAGAAACATCAATGATGAGAGAGAATCATTGATTGGCTGCCTCCTGCACGCCCCCTACTAGGGATAGAGCCTGCAACCTGGTCATGTGTCCTTGACTGGAATTGAACCAGGGACCCTTCAATCCACAGGCTGACGCTCTATCTACTGAGTCAAACCAGATAGAGCTAGATTCCATTATTAAAAGTACACAGTGGTTCCTTGTGGCAAGATAAGGACTAAAAACATTAGACCTGAAAGCCAGAATTTACTATAAGAAGAAAATTAATTCTTTAATGGCAAATAAGACCACTAATGGGAGCCAAATATCCCATGAGAGAGGTTAATAACCTCCAAATAGAGGAATGGGAAGAATCTGGAAAGAGAGAAAGTTCTGAATAGAGTATTTTATAGAGACTTGCTCCAAATGGGCTTTGAATAATAAAATAAATGGTTTACTGACATTCTATAATTATTTGCTTTGTGTTTTTATTATATTACTAGAGACCCATTGCACGAAGAGATTCGTGCAATAGGCCTTCCCTTCCCCTGGCTGCCAGAACCAGTTTTCCTCCGGCACCCGGGACCCAGGCCTTCGCTCTGTCTGGAGCTTTTAGTCTTCGCGGCTCTGGACGAAGCCTTCAGTCTTCGCTCCACCGCTTCGCCCCTATGTATGCAAATTAACCTCCATCTTTGTTGGGTTAATTTGCATACTCTCCTGATTGGCTGGTGAGTGTAGCGGAGGGACGGTTAATTTACACGTTTGTCTATTATTAGGTATGACTAGAGGCCCAGCGTGCAAAATCATGCAGCACCACCCACCTGCAAGCCTTGCTGTGCTCATGTCCCGCCCACCTGCCTTGCTGCCCTGCCACACTTGCAGGCCCACCCACCCATGCCCTTTGCCATGCTCCCTTTGCTGCGCCCCACCAGCCCGCCACCCTGCCTGCCCACCGGCCTCCAGCCCTGCTACGATCGGAGTCTGTGGGCTGCGGGGGAGGGAACGAGAGGTGCTCCATGCACTTCATGGTGACCAGTCATTTGGTCGTTTTGGTTGTGACACCTCTGGCCTTTTATTATTATGATTATTTATTTATATTTATCTTGATTGTGGACTTTCCATTTTCCAGAATTATGAGAAATAAATATTTATTGTTTAAGCCAAAACAAACAAACCCATATACAAGAAATAAAATCTGGCCCTAACTGGTTTGGCTCAGTGGATAGAGCGTTGGCCTGTGGACTGAAGGGTCCCAGGTTCGATTCCGGTCAAGGGCATGTACCTTGGTTGCGGGCATATCCCCAGTGGGGTGTGTGCAGGAGGCGGCTGATCGATGTCTCTCTCTCATTGATGTTTCTGACTCTCTATCCCTCTCCTTTCCTCTCTGTAAAAAATCAATAAAAATATATTTTTTTAAAAAAAAAATAAATAAATAAAATCTGTGAGGCAGAAACTGATAGAATTGCATACATAAATAGATGAATCCACTATGATATTTAAACTCCACACTCCTTTAAAAGTAACTGACAGATCCATAAGGCAGAAAATCAATAAGGACACAATTGAACTGAACAGCACAGTCAATCAACTAGATCTAATTGACATCCATAGACTATATCATCCAACAACAGCAGGATATAAATTCTCAAACTCACATAGAACACATCAAGATGGACCACATTCTGGATCTTAACAAATTTAAAAGAATAGAAATTGTGCAATATATGTTCTCAGATACAATGGAATAAAACTAGAAATCAATAATAGAAAAATAATTGAAAGTTCTCAAAATACTGTAAAATTAAACAACACGCTTCTTAATTACATATGGGTGAAAGAACTCTAAATTTAAAGCAATATTTTAAAATGAATCAAGATAAAAATACAACTTTCAAAATTTCAGGGATATAACAAAATCAAAAGTTAGTTGGATATTTATACATTTGAATGTATATATTAGTAAAGACAAAAAGATCTTATATTTAAAAGCTAACCTTTCACCTTAGAAAACTAGAAAAAGAGCATATTAAATCTAAATTGAGCCAAAGAATAAAAATTAGAGCAGAATTCAGTGAAATTGAAAGCAGAAAATCAATAGAGAAATCAACTAAAATAAAGTTGGTTCTTTGGAAAGATTAGAAAAATGGGTAAGCCTCTATCTTGACTAACCAAGAAAAAAGAGAAAAGACACAAATTATCAATATCAGAAATGAAAGAGGTGCCAGCACAATTGAATCTATTAACATTAAAATGGTAATAAAGAAATATTATAAACAACTCTATGCACATATTTGATAACCAATTTGAAAAGGACAAGCTTTATTATTTTCCTGCTATTCCTGGACACTATGTACCAAAATTTACACAAAGGAAATAGATCTATATCTATTAGAGAAATTGAATCAATAATTGATAAACTTTCAAAATAGTGCAAGGCTCAGGTATTTTCACTGATGGATTCTATCAAATATTTCAGTAAGCAATTATACCAACTCTCTACAAATGAAAGCAGAGATAATACTTCCTAATACCAAAATCAGATAAATATATATCATAAAGCAAGATGTAAAAAGCCTGAACAAATATTAATGAGTTAACTCTAAAATATTATATATATATATATATATACATATATATATATATATATATATATATATATATATATATATATAATCTCATAACTAAGTGAGATTTATCCCAGGTATATATGGCTCATTTCAGCATTGGAAAATCTATTAATGTAACGAATCACATCAACATGGTGAAGAAAAAAAATCACACGATCACATCAATACATGCAGTAAAAGCATTTGACAAAATATAACACCTCTTCATGATTAAAAAAAAGAACTCTCAGAAAATTAGAATGGGGTACCTTCTTCAACTTAATAAAGAGAAGCTAAAAAAAAATTTCAGCCAACATCACACTTCATGGTGAGAAAGTAGGTGCTTTCACACTAATATCAAGAACTAGGTAAGGGTGACCCCTTTTCACCTCTCCTAATCAACATCATACTGGAAATCCCAACTAAAGGAATAAGAAGAAAATAAAAGGTACACAGGTTAGAAAAGAAGAAATAGAGCTATTTTTGTTCTCAGATGATAAGATTGTGTATGTACAAATCTCAAAGATTCAACCAAAACACTCATGAAACTAATTAGCAAATATAACAAGGTTTCAGGATACAAGTTTAACATACAAAAATCAATTTCTTCTCTACATACCAGGAATAAAATTGAAATTTGAAATTAAAAGTGCGATAACATTTACATCTATATCCAAAAATAAAATACTTAGGTATAAATTAGCAAAATATGTACAAGACCTACAAAACCACTGAAAGAAATCAAAGATCAAAATAAATGGAGAGAGGCACGCTATGTTTATAGATAAGTAGACGCAGTATTGTAAAGATATCAGTTCTTCTCAACTTCGCTTGGATTTCAAATCTAAGCAAATTACTTTGTGGATATTGAAAAATTATTCAAACGCTTATAAAAAAGGCAGAAAAACAAAAATAGCCAACATAATATTGAAATATAAGAACAGACTTCTGATCAAGATGGCAGTGTAGGTAGATGTAGTACTTGCCTCCTCCCATAACCACATCAAAATTACAGCTAAACTACACAACAACCATCATTCAGAACCACCTAAAATCTGGCTGAAGGGAGGTACTAAAACTAGGGAAATAAAGAAGCCATATTGAGACTCACAGAAGGGGCAGAGACACAGAATGAGCTAGTCCACACTCACATGTAGACTATATCTCGGCTGCAGAGGTCCTTCCTGAGGAATGAGGGGTTTCAGCACCACACCAGCCCCCCAGCCCAGGGTTCCAGTGCCAGAAAGAGAAGTCTCCATAACTTCTGACTATAAATCAGTGGGGATTGAGGCTGAGGGAGACAAAAGGATGCTGTAGTCCCAGACAGTTCCTGTTAAAAGGCCCATGCACTTATTTGGACTCACTTCTCTGAGCTCCAGCACTGGGGCAGCAGTTTGAAGGGCACCAGAGATGTAAAGGGAGAAACTGAATTGTCTGGCATCAGAGCGAGAGCGGGGGATGCAGCTTTCTCCCAGATAGGAAGTTCCAGTGACCACCTCCTTAGGTCTGATTCATTTGCTAGTGGCTCACAGAACTCAGAGAAACAGTTTATTTACCAGATTACTGGTTTATTATTAAAGGATATAACTCAGGAAACTACAGATGAAAGAGCTATGGCAAGGTATGGGAAAAGGGTGTAGTGCTTCCATGCTGTCTCCCAGTGCTCTACAATCCCAGAATCTTCTTGTGTTCACAAACCCAGAAGCTTTCCAAACCCTATCTTTTGGTTTTCTTATGGAGGTTTTATTATGTGATTGATTAAATCATTGGCCATTGGTAATTGATTCACCCTCCAGCCCTTCTCCTTTCCTAAGAGATAATAGTGGGGTGGTTGGACTGAAAGTTTCAACTGTAATCACATACTTGGTTCCTCAGCCAATCAGCTATCATCTTTAGGTGCTTTCCAAAAGTCACCTCATTAATATAGACCCAGTCATGGTGAAAAGGGGCTTGCTATAAATAACAAGACACCCATTTTACTTTAGTGGCTCTGAAGTAAATTTCAGGAACTAAAGACGAGACCAAATATAATGACAAAATAAGCCCCCATTACTCTTACCACTCAGGAAGTTTCAACTGTTTTGGGAACTGTCAGTCAGGAACTGTGGACAAATACAAACTATATATGAGAAGTATATTTTGGTTATTAGAATGACCAAATATATGCATATTTCTTACAAATCACAATATCACACAAAGCTTGTTACAACAACTCTGGTAATCTAAGCAGTATGGTACAGTAAACCCTCAATTTTGTGGACCTCAATTTAATGGATTTCGTATTTACCAGACAAAATTTCCAGTCCGTATGTCATATGTGAAAATTAACACCCCGTTCATTTTAAAATGCTTTGAACTAAGATTTGCTTACAGTTAAATTAACAGCTTTTTTTGTTATTTTTAACAAATTTTAGCTAACAGGTCATAAGTTTGAAAAACACTGCTGTAATTTCACCAACATAAATAAATATTACATATCTACAACTATAGTCTACATATTTAAATCCAAGAGTCACGAATCGTAAACAATGTTCGGTGAATGATTAGCATGTGATCACAAAGCATCACGCTTGGTAATTGTTTTTGTTGTCACCTGGAGTGACTTTGTACAGCAGTTTTAAAGCGTGCTGGCCAATGTTCCCTTGTGTGCTCAGCCACACCCCAGCTGCATGCATTTGTTTACTCGAGGTGACTGGTGAATGTACACATTTACTAGACTTCTTCAGTATAAATTTAAAATTACAGTAATACATACAGAAAACTTTTCTGTGAAATTAATACTTAATTTTCATTACACAAATGTGTCTACATAAGTAAAAACAGGTCAACTAACTAATTTGTAGATTTTTTAACATACCCATTTGGAAAACCTACTTTATTATATAATGGACTTCCGGCTTTAATGGACTCCCTTCACCTGAATTAGTCCATTATATCGAGGTTTTACTGTACTGACAAAAAGATAGACAATAAACCAGTGAAACAGAATCGATAGCCCAGAAATAACCCCCTGCATTAACCCCCAATCATTCCCAAATGATTTTTGACAAGGGTACCAAGACCATTCAATGGAAAACAAGCATTCCTTTAAAGAAATGGTGCTGGGAAAATGGGATATCCACATGCAAAATAATGAATTTGGACCTTTACCTTACATCATGTACAAAAAATTAATTCAAAACGGATCCAAGACAAACTTAAGAGCTAAAACTTTAAGACTGTTAGAACATAGGGAAGAACTTCGTGGCATTGGGTTTGGCAATTATTTATTAGATATGACATAAAAAACATAAGAAAAATAGATAAATTGGACTTCATCAAAATTAAAAACTTTTGTGTATCAAAAGACCATTTCAGGAAAGTGAAAAGGCAGTCCCACCAAATGGGAATAAATACTTGCAAATCATATGATAAGGGGTTAATATCAATAATACATGAAGAACTCCTAAAACTCAACAACAAAAGACCAAACAAACCTGTTTTTAAAGGTTTAAGTTTAGGGGCAAAGGTCATGAATAGACATTTCTTCAAAGAAGACATACAAATGGCCAGTAATCAAATCTATAATAATAAAAATGTAATATGCAAATCGACCGAATGGCCGAACAGCTGAACAACTGTCTAGACAACCTTCTGGATCCAGATGAAGCTGGGGCTGTGAGGGCCAAGCCCCTTGCATGAATTTCATGCATCAGGCCTCTAGTGAAAATCTATTCAACATCACTAGATATTAGGGAAATACAAAGCAAAACCACAAGATACCACTTCACACACATTCAAACTGGTCAAACACAGAAAATAACAAACGTTGGCAAGGATGAGGATAAACTGAAACCTATGTGCACTGCTGGTGGAAATGTAAAATGCAGCTGCTTTGGAAAACAGTATGGAAATTCCTCAAAAAATTAAACATATGGTAATTCTATTTTTAATAATTCTACTCTAGTTATATACCCAAAATAACTGAAAGCAGGGACTCAAACAGATATTTGTACAACCAGTGTTCTTAGCAGAATTATTCACAATAGCCAAAAGGTGGAAATAACCAAAATGCCCATCGACAGACAAAATATTGCTAAAATAAACTAAATATTTTTTTTATATATTTTTATTGATTTCAGAAAGGAAGGGAGAGGGAGAGAGATAGAAACATCAATGATGAGAGAGAATCATTGATCAGCTGCCTCCTGCACGCCCCCCACTGGGAGGTCAAGCCCACAACCCAAGCATGTGCCCTTGACCGGAATTGAACCTGGGACCCTTTAGTCCTCAGGCCAACGCTCTATCCACCAAGCCACACCAGCTAGGGCTAAAATAAATTAAATATTTATATAAATTGGAAAGAATCCTGTGTTCATAGATTGGAAGACTTAATGTTATTGAGATGACAATACGCCCAAAGCAATCTATAGATTGAATGCAATCCCTGTCAAAATCCAAATAGCTTTTTTTTATCAATGGAAAAGCTGATCCTAAAATCATATAGAATGGAAAGAGACAGATTAACAAAAACAATATTGAAAAAGAGGAAACTTTGGAGCACTTACACTTCCTGATTTCTAAAGTTACTACAAAGCTATAGTAATCAAAACCCTGTGCTACTGGCATAAAGATAGATACAGAAATGAATGGAATGGAATTGAGAGTCCAGAAATAAACCAATATGTCTAGGACCAAGTGATTTTGACAAGGGTGCCAAGTCCATTCAATGGGAAAAGAATAGACTATTAAACAAACCCTTAAGTGGGAATGTAAAATGGTGCCATTGCTGTGAAAAACAGTTTGGCAATTCTTCCAAAAGCTAAACACAGAATTACCATATAGCACAGCAATTCTACTTCTAGGTATATTCAAAAGAATTGAAAGCAGGAACTTGAATAGTACACCAATGTTCACTGCAGTGTTATTCATAAAGTGGAAACAATTCAAGTGTCCATCAATAGATGAATGGTAAACAAAATGTGGTAAACACACATAGGAATATTACTCTCTCTCTCTCTCTCTCTCTCTCTCTCTCTCTCAAATCAATAAATAACAATTTAAAAAAACTTAAAAAGGAATAAAGTTCTGATACATGCTACAACATGGATAAACTTTGAAAATGGCATGCTAAGTGATATAAGCCAGACACAAAAGGACAAATACTGCATGATTCCTCTTAAAAGTAGACTGGTAATTACCAGGGGCTAGAGCAGCCATGGGCAAACTACGGCCCGCGGGCCGGATCCGGCCCGTTTGAAATGAATAAAACAACAACAAAAAAAGACCGTACCCTTTTATGTAATGATGTTTACTTTGAATTTATATTAGTTCACACAAACACTCCATCCATGCTTTTGTTCCGGCCCTCCGGTCCAGTTTAAGAACCCATTGTGGCCCTCGAGTCAAAAAGTTTGCCCACCCCTGGGCTAGAGGGAGAGGGGAATGAGAAATTATTACTTAATGGTTGCACAGCTTCTCTATCAGGTGATGAAAACGTTTTGGAAATAGATTGTAGTGTTGGTGTCAATTGTACACTTAAAGTCATTAAAATGCCAATTTTCATGTTATATATTTTATCACAATAAAAAGGAAAATTTAACAACATGTTGAAAAGTGATGAACCATAAATGCTTAGATAGGAAATGAAGGTAAGGCAGAAGTGGTCTACACAAAGGGAAAAGATAAGGGTCAGGTGTATCAATATACAAATTAAATTTGGGATGGGCAATGTACTTTACTAGGAGCTATGTGGGGATACAGAGTTAAAAAGTGGTCACATATGCTAGCTCCAGATTCAGAATGCAAAAGGTTTGAATCTTAGCTCTACTACTAACCAACTCAATGAGCTTGGTCAAGTTATTTAACCAGTCAGTATCTCAACAGTACCTTCTCCATTGGACTGTTTTAGGAATTAAATGAGTTAATACAAGTAAAGCACATAGAACAGTATCTGGCACATAGTAGGCACTTCAATAAATGTATAAGTGTTAATTATTATTACTGTACATAATTTAAAAAATCAGTCTTTGGAGTCAGACACTCTCAAACCCAAGCTTCCCCCTCTATACTAACTGTCCCTAAACACAAGTTCAAACTTAAAATTAAGAATCCAAGACATGGTATAAAGACACAAATGCTAAAATAAAGGAACAAGACAATCAAATAAAAAACACACCTCTGGAAATGCAGAAGGAGCTATTAATTTCAATGTGGAGGAAGGAAAGATAAGGCTGTCGGAGAAGACTTCAAAAAGGACCTGGCATTTTAACGGAGCTTAAAATAATGAATTAGTTTCCCCATGAGTGAACAGCATGAAGGAATGCACAAAAGTAGGAAAAGTACATGAAATAGTCAACAAATAGTCCAGTGTGACTTGAATATACTAGTAGATCACTTAGTGGGATATAATGGGGACGGGAATCAGGTTCGATTCCCGTCAAGGGCATATTCCTTGGTTGCAGGTTTGATCCCTGGCCTCGGTCCAGGTGTGTGTGTGAAGAATACAGAGTTTTGAAAGCCTTACTAGGGAACTTGGTGATATTTTATAGATAAATGTCCACTGAAAGTTCCTCTTTTAAAATTGAGGGCATAGTAGAGGGCCAGTGGTGCTAATAGCCCAGCTGTGCTGGAGGAAGATTCCTTGCAGAGTCCAGGTCCTTTTTGAAGTCTTCTCGGACACCCTTATCTTCCCTTCCCCCATGTTGTAATTAATAGCTCCTTCTGCATTTCCAGAGGTGTGTTTTTGTTGTTGTTGTTCCTCTATTTTGTTCCTTTTGCAAGATGAGAAATCCACACTAATTTTTACTCCTGGTTGCAACACTTTAATATAATTAACATCTTGATTAGCCCTGATACTACATGGGCTTGCCTGAATTATTTTACCAGGAAAGGAGATGAAACAGAGATTAAGTTTGGATCTCAAGGACACCCTAAGAACAATTTGGCAAATGATTCTGTCTCCCCTGATTCCCACCCAAAAAGAGACCACCAGTTACTTGCTTTGATACAAATACTGACATAACCCACACTCACCCTTCTCTTTAGCTGATGGAAAAATCTATAGTCATCAACTGATTAAGTGTGTGCTCCATAGGGTGTTTGAGACACAGGGTATTCCAAAGGGTCTGGTCCAATTGTATAGTGCAGGTTCCCAACTCTGAAAGCAGTACCCAGAGCTGGAATTCCAGGCTATGGGAGTTCTGTGGATTAAAAAGCAAGTTATAAATAACTTTAAAAATCATATAAGTTGCAATTGCACATTCCAAAAAGATTACCTGCTTTTTTTTTTTCAGGTAAGCTTAATGCCCAAGTATGACCAGTTGTCTTTCATTTTAATTTCTGGATGTATGTAGTAGTTCAGATTTTACCTTAATAGAACTTAAACCAGGGATAGCTGCTAAAACTAGGGGTACATAACACCTTGTTAAGATTTTTCAGTTTAGGCCTTCTGCCCAATACATAAAATGTTAAGAGAGAGAGAAGTTCAATAGAAAGACCAATATTTGTACACTGATCCTAATATATCTATCTCTCAATTCTGGGCAGTAAAGTGGATAATAACAGCAAAGGAAGCAGAGGTTAGAAGAGACACAGGTGACCCCACAACCCAATCTATACTTTGGCATTCTATGCCACAATCCCCAAGCCAGAATCTAACTTTAGTTAAGTTTAAACAGGAGGAGCTGAGATAGTATAGACAACGTGGCTGTACTAAATTGTGAATTCTGTAAATTGGACAACTGAACAAATAGGATAGTGAGATAGGGGAATTAATTTCTTTCTGGCAACATACTCCTAAAAGACTTTGGTATCCTATGACTGTCTCTTAGAACTGAGCTCTGACCAAAAGGGATCAGTGAAAACAGGGGCTGTGCCCTGGCTGGTTGCTCAGTGGTTAGAGCGTCAGCCTGTGGACTGAAGGGTCTCAGGTTCGATTCCAGTCAAGGGCATATTCCTTGGTTGCAGGTTTGATCCCCGGCCTCGGTCCAGGTGTGTGTGGGAGGCAACCAATAGATGTGTCTCTCTCACATAGATGTTTTTCTCTCTCTGTCTCTCCCCATCTCTTCCACTCTCTCTAAAAATCAATGAGCAAAATATCCTGGGGTGAGGATTAACCAAAAAACAAAACAAAACAAAACAAAAAAACAGGGTTGCCACCAAGGATAGGCACAAATAAGTCCAGAGGATTGGCCAGCAAAAAAAAAAAAAAAAAGCAAGGATGAGACTAGTCACCAAGGCAGGACAATGAAACGATCCATGAAGCTGTTTCTGTAGTTGGTGCCCAGAAAGATCCTCCTCTGAGGCTCAGGACTACAGGGGGAGAGATCTCAGATGAAGCCGTAAATCTGGTACCTCTAGATGGGTTACCTGGATGTTGAGGGTGGAGTTGTCGTATCACAACCACACTTCCATGGCTTTGCTGAATGAGTGTGAGAACTGGGAATTATTTTGGGGGTTAAAAAGTTAAAGGTATCCTGATGAGATATCCTATGTGAAAGGCTGAACACAAGTTCTGGGACTCAGACTGGGATGAAACCATCTGTGTTCCCTTTCTCCTATGTCTGTGTCTTCACCCCTTTCCCCAGATTGGTCCAGATGTCAGCCAGTAGCACAGTCATGTCTTCTTGTGTACAGAGTGATTCTACTCTTTGAACATGCAACTAAAGTCTGTCAATGTGAACTTGTTTTGTTGGTATCCCTCTACAGACACAAACAGTGTACTGGTTGTGCTTTATCCCTGACTATACTTCCAACTTAAGAACTAGGACAATTTTTTCACCAGTTTCAGCATGCAACTTTATTATGTAAATGAAGTCTCAAATGAATACACTTATGTCAATATAAAGCACAGAAGTATAACTTACTTGGGATGAACAGTTTCATTATCAGGTCACGTTATACAAATAATGAAAATATCTCAATTTATATAGCACAATAAAAATTAACAAATATTTAAGTTCTCAACATCATTTGGTATCCATAAAATTGCCTCCTTCAGACAACACAGATAACAAATACTGAACTTATAATATGCATTGGTTTCATATTACAGCAAAAACTATTCAAGGCTTTGTGAGAACATTTAGCTATTCAGAGTTTGAGTATTAATCGTATAACTTTATCTCTCACCTCAGGATCACTGTGCTCTGCTAAGTCTTGGAGTTTCTGACCAAACTGTTTTGCTTCCTGGAATATGGAAATAAGTTCAGATTTAGTGAACTCTTCCTTGGTAAATAACTTCACCTTCTTTTTGAATTGGAAATTTATATTCTCAAAAATTTCAATAATATTAAGAATATTGGCCTTTGACTCATTCTTGTTAAAGGGTGCAACCAATGATGACAGTACTTTGGCACTGATCAGTTCTCTTGTATTGGCTTGATTTTTAGACAAGCGCGAAAACACTTTTAAAACATAAAATTTGGTTTTGACATTTCCATTGTTTAACAAGGTGAGGAGATCTGGAATATAATTGGCAATCATATGGTGATTCTCAAATTTCACACTCAAGTGCTCCAATAATTTTAGTTCAGCAAGTTGCACAGGGGAGTTCAAAGGATAAGAGATTATGTCCTTACAAACTTCATTTACATATGACTCTCCTGTTTTTGCTTCTTCAGAAGATTCAGAGTTGTCATCCACTTTATTTAAAGCTCTACGGTGTTCTTTAACATTGGGATTATTGACCAGGTTTTCAATCATAACAGTAATTCCTACATCATGAACTATATCTTGGGTAAATGGATAAGCAGGACTGATGCCCATTATCATCCTTGCTATTCCATGAATGAAAGGATCCCTAGTTAACTTAAGTAGGGCAACAAGTTTATCAAACTCTTTAGGCTCTAAACTGAAGACACGTGATTTGCAGCGGCAGTTTTTTGGATGGGGCCCATACTTTTCCCTATACCTAATCTGTTCTTTGATCTCAGCTAAGGTCTGGAAGTAAGGCCCATCATCAAAGAGTGGGATCTTGGTCAGAGGCCGAATACCCAGAGGAGTTTCAATCAAGGTCGCAACCAGAGTCCAATTCCCTTCTGGAGGCAAGGATGGTTCCCCTCCATCTATTGGGACTAGGACACTATACCTGGCCCTTGACCATGCTGCTGCTTTTTGCTTTATAGTAAGTTCAGGTTTGGGTGTGGACTTGGGCTTTTCCTCAATCTTAGGTGGTGGAGGTTTATAAACTTGATAAGGGTTCTCTTCTTCAGGCCAGAACCAGGATCCTAAACTAGGTTCTTCTCCAGTCCAGAACCAGGAGCAGACATTTTCTTCATCCTCATCATTGGACTCGATTATACCAGCTCTGTCCCCAGCCCTGAACTTGGTGCTGGCCTCTTTCCTTCTTAGGGGCCTGGATCCAATATCGGCCTTATTATCCACCTTGGAAAAGGACCTGATATTGGCTTCACTTCCAGCATCAGCCTTGACTTCATACTTGTGCACAGCACTGAACCTGGATGTAGGCATGGCTTTTGAATTGTTTTGGGGCACTATACGAGGTTCTGCCAGGGATTTTGCCTTAGTTTCAGCCATGACTCTAGTCTGAATCTTTGCTTCCATCTTGCTCACTTCCTTTGCCATAGCCATGGCCATAGGTCACTTTCTCTGTCCTGGACACTGCTCCATCCCCAGCCTTGGCCTGGGATACTGGTCCTCTTTTCCGTTCTGCCTCAGCCTGGATTTTAGCCTTGGCTATAGTGTCGGCAGGACCACTCATCATAGTTTTCCAGCCAGCCTAGGCATCTCCTCTGTCCTTGCCTTGGCCTCAGAGCCAGTCATGATCCAAACTAAAGTCAAGACCAATTTATATACCCCAACCCATGTCACAGCCTTAACCAAAGGTCCATCCCAGGTTGGTGTTTTCATAAAAAGTCCAGTAGTCACTCAGCCCCCTTTTCAACTACAGGCTCTGCCAGTGATATAAACAATGTGCAGAGAAAGCTCACTCAGAAGAATGGCTGTGTGCCTGAGCGCAACCCTGTGGAGGGTGGTGGTCTTCAGCCCCTCCAAGGCCACCAGATCTGCCACTGAAGTTGGACCTAGGAGTGGAGGAAGGAAATGGGGCTTTGAGTATTTTCCAATGTTTTTCTCATTTTTGACAGGAGAGTATGGAAACTCAGTGTTAAAGGGAGAGATAGATAATTAGCAATCTTCCCCTTAAATTCACACTCTTCAACTGCAGGTGCTACTAATCTTCTTTCCAGACACAAAACAGGAGTATGGAGAGTGGGAAAGCGACAGAGAAATCCCTAGATTGGCTCTTTACCCCTGATGGACCCAAGCAGATCTCCACTACCTCATCCTACATGACTACTGAGGATGTCTCCATCCACATCCATACCAATCTGCACTGATCTGGAGTAATTTCTCCTCCTTTCCTTGATTCCAATGATGATAAGCCCTACAAAAGATCTATGGACAGATAATCAAACAGCAGGTTATGGAAACTGATCTCTTGGTAGCCAGACCTTGTACTTTCCCTATATTTGTACTTTTTCAAGTGTTTCCCTCCTTCTGGTCCCTTCCCCCATTGTCTTGCTTTAGGACTACTCCTCTCCTTCCTGCTACCTATCATTTTCCTCTTCAGTACTACCCTACCATTTTCCTTGTTTAGAATTGGGCTAGGGCCATGGTTGGCAAACTGCGGCTCGCGAGCTAGATGCGGCCCTTTGGCCCCTTGAGTGTGGCTCTTCCACAGACTACCAAGTGCGGGCGCGCACATACAGTGTGATTGAAACTCCGTGGCCCATGCACAGAAGTCCGTATTTTGTGGAAGAGCCACACTTAAGGGGCCAAAGAGCCGCATGTGGCTCGCGAGCCGCAGTTTGCCGAGCCGCAGTTTGCCGAGCCGCAGTTTGCCGACCACTGGGCTAGGGTGAAATATACAGATAGAAAAATCAGATGGGAAGTTAGAAAAGCAGATGTTACCCTTCTGTAACCCCAATGCTTATGAAGACTCCCAACTAAATCAGCAGTAGATCCAACAGGGGTTAGTAAACTGGTAAAACAGAAGGGATATAATTCTCTAGTCCCTCTACCATCACACCAATCTTAACAGAGAGGGCACTTTTCTCTTCATCATTTCCTAGCTTCAAGTTGGGTTATCATTTATAAACCTTCACAACTGAGAGTTCTACAGATTTAGAGAACACACAGAGATTTACAAATGCAGAGATAAACAAATGGAGACACAGGACACAATGGAAACTGAGTCCTTGGTAGAGAGCAGCATCTAGGACACCAATGCCTTCTTGATACAGATACTTTTTCACCAAAATTTTCCACCTCCCCTTCTCCCAAATCTCCAATCTTCTCTGCTTCATTCCCCAAATCTGACAACCCAAACATCCCTGCATGATAGCGGTGGTGTCAATAGGGATGGAATGCTCAGCCTTGGAAGTTCGCTGGGAACTCAATGAAAAGTATTATTTTCAAATTTCATCTAAGTTCTTATGTTTTCATACTCTCCCTAAAACCTATCAATTGCTTCAACACAATGAGAGTATAAAGGACTATTCAGAAAGCTGGCAAATAGGAGATCTGGAGTTTCCCCTAGACCCCTACCTGCTCTAGTCTTAGCTATCTACGACCTTCAAAGCACTGCCCACTCAACAAAAATTAGGTTAATTTTCTTTTTCTTATCCCGTCCCTTCGAGGTCCTCTGCCCCCTACAGATTACAGAAGCATGGAGTACCGCACACTTAGAAACAGACGTACACATATAAAATGCATTGATATGCATCCAGAGACCACATTAAACGACGGTGAGAGAGACTTGGTCAGACTAGTAACCAGGACATGAGACCCTTTTCTAATTCAGAACCTTGATTATCAAGCACTTCAACCTGCATTTACCCTCTCTTCCTTCCTGGCTCTCCAGGCAAGTCTTCTTACCAATAGCTGCAGCCCTTCCTTATATAATCCGCCACTTCTCCACTAGAAACTGCTATTATATTCCTTTCCCTTCCCAAACACGGTCGGAGGTGGGGTGGGGGTCTGAAAAATCACACTAACAAGAGACATATCATTTTAACTTTATCGTCGTGTGGCGCTCAAACTACCTCCGTCCCTCTATCACTCTCACCGCCCATGCCTCATGACCAGGTCACGTATTCCACATTCATCTGATACTCATATCCACATTCCCAAACCATACCCGCCTTCTCACTGACCTGCTCTGCTTGGATCAGGGGCAGTTTTCTCATTTCCTTGCCTCAAGGGCTGCCGTGCCCTACAGAAAGAGGGAAGGAGAGTCAGATGGACACAAGGACACGAGACAATGGCGGCGACTGTGTTTGGGGATTGGTCCCGCGCCTGGGACGAGATGCCTGCTTTTTCAGATTAAGGGCCGTAATTGCCAAGCAATAGTCACTTTTGGGCATTTCCCTTTCCTTCTCGTCCCCAGGGCTCCTCAGAGACCCGCTCCTAGTGACTAAATTAACTACCTTTCCCTCCACAGGCTCTGCCTTGTCTCGTCTCCAATACCAAAATCGACTGCGGGAGGAGCTAGTGTAGTTTAAGGTGATCCGGCCAAATGAAAGCGGATTGATACCAAGCTGTGCAGAACGCCACTTCTCTCTCTGTCACTGACTTCCATCCCGCCTACCACGGCTGTTTCCGGTATTGGAATGTGCAGCGGCGGGAATCTGGATATAGAGAAAGCAGCGCTCGATGGAGAGAAGCGGGCTTATGTCAAAGGGTCTCTAGGTATTAGTTCCCCTCTTTTAGGAACTCCCCCCAGCAAGCCTACATTCCCCCGCCCTGTAGTGTTCGCGGGTTTCAGGCGGTGACGTCAGTGAACCAGCTCCGCCTGACTAGGCGGATGGATACCGAAGTGTCGTATTTACACATTCATGTCACCAAAGCGCCGTATTTACGGGCTCACATCACCAGGTCCCCCGGCCCACGGAAAAGGGCAGGTTGAGGAGGTAAGGTTGGAGAGAGGCTCCAGACTGAGAGGAGGATAAATTCTAACCTATTTCAAAACTGTACGTCCCCTCTTTGAGAGAAGCCCTCCCAGGCACTCAATTTTCTACAGGAAATGGGGCGGGGCGTCTGGAAAGCTGCTCTGGTCTGATTGTTGATCAATATCAAACATCGTAGTCTTGTTTCTCTCCAAAGTCTCTCGCCCTTGTTGCTTACCAAATTTCCTACAGGGAAAGAGTCAAGGTAAAGGTGGGATAAGGATATAGGGGGAAAAAATGGAAGAGAGAAGCATATGAATACCAAACTACCCTTTTGTGTACATGTCCCATTCTTATGTTCTGTCTCCCCTCCTGATGTCCACGATATTTTTCACACTTAAATATGTGGGAGCTCAAGCGTGGGCATGAGGAAAAATAATTCTGTACTCATGGAAGAGGATTAATACTCAAATATCTTTGTGCCCATACCGGCCCCCCTCCCCCCCAATCTCATAGTTAGTTTGCTTATCACCTACAATGGAGGATGAAGTACAACAGAGGTAAGCAACTACTAAAATGAGAACAGATTAAATGCTAAAGTATCCCATTATCCCATTGTGAGCCCCTTCTAGGCCTGACCCACCACAGGTTCTGCACCTAACGTCAGGTGGGTAGAGGACGTGTCAGGAAAGCAGGCTGAGAGAGGAAAGGCAATTTAAGGCCAGACTCTGGAGGTTCTGGGTGGCCTTCCCAAGTTCTTTCACTGTTCAGGGGGCCACAGAGAGGAGGAAAGTGGGAGGGAGCTGCCATGGAAGTCAACTATTTTTCTGTTTGTTTATCTGTAGTATTTTGCAAATTGCTTTAAAAATGTTTTAGAAGACTTTAGTGATATAGGGAAAATTCCAAAGAAATGATGCCAAGTGAAAAAATATTCCGTAAAATGTTATCCAGATGATGTTATATGGGTATAGAGTATGTATAAAGAAAAACAAAAATCAGCAGTGAAGATTGTGCTCATGATTTAGATTGTGAGGGTTTTCCCCCTTTGGTTTTTATAGTCTTCAGTATTTTCAACATTTCAATAGTAAATATATTATATTCATGAAAAATTCAGTGCCATTTTTAAAAGAACTCCACTGTAGATTTTTAAAGATTATGACAAAATATAGACAGCATAAAATTTACCACTTGAATCATTTTAAATTGTACAATGCAGTAGCATTATGTATGTTCGCAATGTTGTATAACCATCATTATTATCTAGTTTCACAAATTATTTACAAACCCCATATTATTAAGCACTCTTGCTCATTCTCCCTCCACCCAGGCCTGGCAACCACATACCTGCTTTCTGTCACTGTGGTTTACCTATTCTAGATATTTCATATAAATGGCTTTTTTCACTTAGCAAAGTACTTTCAGGGTTCATTCACATTTTAGTGTGTGTGTTTTTAATTGTGGAAAAAAAATCACATAACATAAACTTACATTTTTAACCATTTTAAAGTGAACAATTCAGTGGTATTTAGTACAATCAAATTTTGTACAACCATCATCACGATATAGTTCTAGAACATTTTCATCACCCTAAAAGATCCTATATCCATTAAGATGTCATGTTCCATTTGCATTTTGCTCCTGACCCTGGCACACACTAATCTACTTTATATCTATGGATTTTCATACTTTGAATGTTTCATATAAGTGGAGTCATACATTATATGGTCCTTTGTAACTTATTTCCTTCATTTAGCGTAATGGTTCATACATGTTGCAGTAGGCATTCCTTGCAAAATGCCTTTGTGCCAGGTCCCATGCCTGCTTCTGTGGGCCACTAGGTAAAGCACATCACTGAGTCACACTGTCTCCAGAGGCCAATTTCTGGAAGCACTGTGTGTCCATTCTTATTAGAATCTATTGACAAACTGCCCATGTAGTCAAGACTGATGCATCTGCTAGAGATTGCCAGAGTGAATGGGGGAGCTGGGGATGGAGAGCGAAGGGCCTTTCAGTCCTGGACCCATTGCTCATGGTTGGGCACAGGAAGAGAGATCCAAGACACATAACATAGAATGTGTAACATCACTCTTTATTATGAAAAAGAATAAAACAACAGCACGACCACAGTGATCATGAATGGGAAGAATAAACAGAACAAATGACACTTCAGGTGGTTAGGTAACTTTGGCTTCTTGGTCAGGCAGGCCTCCAGGCCCAGTCATGGGTATGGCCTCAGGCAGGAGAAAAGATAAATGATGTGGATGAAGACAAAGATGACATCCAAGAGCTCTTTTTAAGAGGTTTGTTTGAAGGCCTCTTCTGGGATCTTGCCCTGGGTCTGGAGAGGAGGAGTCAAGGTGTCAGAAGAGCCAGCTCCCTGAGTTTTATTCCAGGGCACCAGCCTTCATGTTCTTGGCCTCCCCAAAGGCCCAGAAACATCTATCTTTAACCCACTTGATACCCAGATCTCACCTTGAGCGTAGTGAATACCTGAGCAGCTTTGATGTAGTTCCACTCATTGTCCTGAAGGCACCTGGAGTGGGAGAAGATCAGGTGATCTCCATTAGTACCACAGTACAGACACGCTGACCATGCAATGCCACCACTAAACCTATGCCACTAAACCTGTGCTGGGACACATGTACCAGAACGAGCACTATGTGCAAGGAGGAAGAAAGACCTAGTGAAAACCAAAACGTCTGTCACTAGCATTCATTCCCACTAGAATCCAAAACAGAAAAACAGATCTTCAAAAGAACAAGGGAGCTTAATATATATTGATAAAGATATTCAAGAAAATAACAAATGTAAATTTTAAAATACAATTTTATAATCATTTTTAAATTGGGTTATAATGTATATACTGTAGTGTTCATCATTTTAAGGTGAAACATCCACAATTAAGTAATTTTCTAGTATATTCACAAGATATTGCAATCATCAGAATTCTGAAATCTAACACCAAGGCATTTTTATCGCCATAAATAAAACTCCTTACCCATTAGCAGTCATTCCCTAGTCCCCCATTTCTCCAAACCCTAGTAAACATTAATATGCTACCTGACTATATGAATTTTCCTATTTGGGCATTTCATGTGAATGGACTTATATAATACATGGTCTTTTATGTCTGCCTCTTTCACTTAACATAATAGTATCAAGGTTCATCCAAGTTATGAAAAGTATCAGAACTTCACTCTATTTTATTATTGAACTAGGGGCCCGGTGCACGAAATTCGTGCACTGGGTGTGTGTGGGGAGGGGAGTGTCCCTCAGCCCAGCCTGCCCCCTCTCACATACTGGGAGCCCTCAGGCGTTGACCCCCATCACCCTCCGATCGCCTGATCGGCCCCTTGCCCAGGCCTGACGCCTCCGCCAGAGGTGTC